>NW_024883387.1:0-90183 GCF_019059575.1 Amphibalanus amphitrite
TCTCTCTCTCTCCTCTCTCTCTCTCTCTCTTCTCTCTCTCTCTCTCATCTCTCCTCTCTCTCTCTCTCACTCAATCACAACCCAATAATATTCCCATGCTTAGGCATCACTACATCCATCTATCCCCATCAGCCATTTCCGCTCGCCACACGTCTGGCCCGGGGAGCAACTGGTTGCAGCGGTATCGCGTGCGCGCTAAGCGGCGCACTTCCGCGCCAGACTGGCGTCGGAGAGGTGGCACCCGCTAATGGTGAGCCCAATGGCCCGGAGAGGGCAGAGCGCCCCGGCCTAATGGAGGTGTCGGTCGGCCGGCCGGCGGCGCCCGAGATAGACGAGTGATGCACTGGCCCCGGTGTCAGCTGATCAGTCTAGTCACGGTCATTGGGACAGGGACTCTATCGCTCACTGGGATAGAGCTGTGCAGTGATCAGTCACTGGGATACGGGTCACTGGTTCAGAGCTGAATAATAAAAATCGCATTTCTTTGATGTTCAGGAGGTAGCTGCACATAATTTTCTTGTCGTAGATGTCTAGAAAGGGAGCGTTATACTCCCAAAAGCGTAACCTTTTGCGTTTGGGTCCAGAGGCATCTTTCACCAAAATACCTATAAGGTAGGTATTTTGGTGCAAGAGGCCTCTGTGCTCGTCGTTACATGCCGGATAGTAACGTTTTGACACCCAGCCAGGCGTCGCCCCGTAACCTTGTTTCCCCTGTCAACACAATGGATAGGGACTAGGTCACACGATCCCTGAGTCGGGATGGAAATGTCATCTGGGTGTTGTTTTGAGGCGGCTGCGGCGGCGGGAACAGAGCGCCGCTGAGCGTTTCGGCGCAGTGAGTGGCGCTGAGCGATGGCGCCGGCCGGTTCGCCCATCGGCGTCACCGCCTGACGGAGTGGGAGCGCCGGCCGACAGCGCGCCCGTGTCCGCCGGCCGACAGATTGGGCCGGCACGGCGAGACGGAGCGGCTGGGGGCGGGAGCCGAGACGGCAGGTGGGCCGACCGAGACTACCACCGCCGCGCCGGCCGGTCCAGGCGGGACGCGTGCCGGACGCGCGGGTCGCCGACTGTCCGACGGGCGGGGCCCGTCGGCCCGTGTCACCGGCTCCGGCGCAGCACAGCGAGGGTGTGCGAGGGATGCTGCCGAATCAGCGACGGTGCTCGGAGCGTGATCACTTGATTAGCCTTTAGAACGTAGCCCTATGCCCCGGGACTGCTCCCTCCACCCGGGGTCGGCCGGCCCACCTGTGCCCTCGCCCTCGGCCGGTCCGACCCGTTCGCCGCCGTCCGCCGGCCCCTATGCACGCCGTCCGCCGTGCCTCTGCCACCGGCTCCTATGCACCGTTTATTTTTAACACACCGGCCCGGGCGGGCTGGGGCAGGACGGGCCGAGCCGGGTGGGGGCGGGGGCGGGGGCGGCGGGCTCGTGCCACGGGCGACCACCGTCCGTGGCGGCGGCGGGGGGGCGGATAAACAGCGTGAGGCAGCCACCCGCGCCCACCGCCTGCCACCGGCTCATATCGCGCACAGTAAACAGCCACTGGAAACAACAGAGGGCCGTGATAGCGGCAGCACAGACGGCAATATTTTCATTTGTTCTGTAATTAATTATGAAGCTGAAACATCACTGCTAAGTGATAACCGCTGACGAATGGAAACTGAGACTACATTACGTAGTCTCAGTTGGTCGCATGCTGCTAAAGGAAGCCCCTAATCTGAACCTGTGAAACATGAAAACAAGGTCGGTCTTTTGTGAGTCCCTCCTTTCCGAACGCCTGCTCGATTTTACATGTGACTATATGTGATCTGAGAGGTCGCTGCCGACGTCCACACTGTGCGGATCGATACAGTGCCTATAATACGGCTTCATACGCACACGCGTTTGGGTACATGGTACATCGCTGACGTACAACCGTCGATAACTAACGTTAGTTATTCATTAGGTATACCTATAAAGCATTAAAAAATTTGCATCAATTAGTTATGTTGCGTTGAGATAAGTTCTGAATAAATTAAAAAGTCCAACCCTTCGCAAATATTGATAACATGAAAAGAAAATACCTGACCTTTAATAGCTCATGAAATTGCTAGAAAAAAGACTACCGAATTTTAGTTCAAAACATTCAAGAACTATAGCTTGTCTCCAGTCCCCTCCATGATGTAAATATAAAGAAACTGTCAATATGTAGTGCATTGGATTCCTGCATTGTACCTACTACCGCAGAGCTTCAGTTCTATTTTTACCGGCTCAGTTCTACAGCGGGTGCTAGGCGATATTCGTATTCAATGCCAGGTCATTCGGACGGCGGAACTACACCAGGACTGAATGGCATCATTTGTGGGATGAGGTCGCTGAAAACGTGTCGCTGCCGAGACTGGAAATGTCCCTATTGCTACGAAATGGACTTGGGTGTTGAGATACTCTCAGGTTTCTGGTGGACTGAGTCCTCTGTCTTTTTGATTAGAATGCATTAGATGAGATGTGAGCATCAGCGGTTTTGACATGATAAGAATGTTGATGATAAAGCGCTACGTTCACAGATCAGCACATCGTGGTATTAATTTACAAGTGACGAGCAGTCAACCAATGCTACTCACTCCCAGTCCGAGCCACCTAAAAATGCAAATGATTAACCATGTTTCAATGGCCATGTTTATGTTTTAAAGGGACTATCCCACCTTCTAAAATGTTGTTAAAACCAGTTAAATTGTGCCCGACTTTATAGATTGGATGACCAGGAACACGGTTCTGGCATTTATTTTTCATTAAACATCTTAGGCTTCCCATATTCCAAACACAAACTTTCAAATATGTGACGTCACAGCCCAAAATTACCTCCCTCCCCAGGCCACATTACTGTCATAAAGCTGATTCTTTTTATTCTGTAGGCACCACAACAAAGTTCAGACCAAGTTTTAAGCGATTTTTCAACGAACAAACCCATTTAAATCAGAATGACTAAACGAGGTGACGTCACACTAACGGTCGCTCCATGTTGAAGATAGGGCCTTGTACAAGGCCCATTTTCAAATGAAGGGAACGAATTTCTTCAACACCAAGAGGCCGCGGGGGTTGCAACCTAGATAGATAGTGGTTTCTGAACCTCGCCACAAACTTGGCTATCTCAACTCAAACCCCATGTTAAAGGTGGGATAGTCCCTTTAATGGGGATATATTTCCGACATACTCCGGAAACTTAACGTCATTTTGATCACGCCTGCAAGACCGCTTCTAGCCCCTCTACCGACCGGTTGACGGCTGCCGGCGGCGGACCGTTTTGCTGAAATCAGCCGGGGGCAGAAGTGCAGCCCGCGTCTCACACAGCCCGAGGGCCTGGCCCCGGCGGCGGGCGGCAGCCGTTTATTTTGACACCTTTAATGCACGCCTGGTTCTGCCCCCGTCCGCCGCTCCTGCTGCAGTCCTAATGGCACGGAATCAGAAACAATGTCATCAGACGAGATAGGATGAATTAGCGCAGCGACATGTTTTACGTCATGATTATCCAAGCATTTAAGTACGTCTGCTCATATTTTACGACGTGGAGGGTGATTGCTGAAGTCCGTGGTTGGAGTGGGTACTTACCTTCTGAGGATAAAAAAGGCGTTTGGTTTTGTCGCACGTGTGAGCGGCGCACATGAGCACAGCGCACGCTCTAGACGTGTTATCGTTTTCCCGTTTGATGTCTGTATCGGTTTGGTGGCGGCGACCTCTGTCATCACTGTTCCCCGCGTTTTTCCTCGCCACGGCGTTCTGACACACGTCCCGCAGCGATGACAAACGGTCGAAGGTGACGCCGACGGCGCTCAGCTAAAATAAATGGCCGAAAACTGATGACACAGAAGGCCAACAATGTGGGCTAATGTCCCCAGAGGCGCACGACTACTCGCATATTTCAGCGTCTGAGATTTACATGTGTTATTTTCAACGCACGGAACGCACAGAAATGATAAGACATCCATTACGCTATCATTTGCGTTTGGACTATGGTGCCACGATAAGAGTCCTTTATTGTACAAGACTGGAGTCAATATGCCCATGGAATGACAGCCCTCTGGACATAGAGCTATTTAATTTTGATGACTAGGAACCACGCATGCCAATTACCAAATTTTCTCGAGAGATTTTCTCGTCCGCTCACAATGCCCTGAGGCGGTCTGACCGACCGGTCACGTGACAACAAGGTCAGCTGTTAGACGCGGCCGCTGAGTGCTGCCCCAGGCGGGGCATTCCACGTCAAATCAAACACCGAAATCCGTCATCCCCTTCGATTTTTCTGAAAATTTGTAGGCAGACTGGGCATGGTTCAAAACTGAGTTACGTATAATATTTTCGAAATTTGATAACGTATCGCTGAGATATAGGTCATCGAATATAGCGAAAAATGCCATACATCAATTTTTTAAATGGCTATAACTCTGATTCCTTTTCTGGTATCAAAATGATATTAACAGGGTCTTATAGGCAATTGATATGGCTTTGATTTTTAATTATAAAATTAAATTGAAGTGACCTTGAAATGCATTTGACCTTGAATTAAAACAGAAAAATTTAAATAGCAAAAAACACGTCACCTTCGATTTGGGTAATTTTTACATATTATGTCCGTCACAATGTTCCTAACCATCTGTGAAAAAATTGGAGTGGGCCATTCATAACTTTCGCGGCAAACGCCGTTTTCATGCATCAACATCACACAACCGCGCGTGACCTTGAAAGACAGAGTCAAGACATGCTTGCTTGTGTAGTGTGTACACTTTCTGAAATGAATGATTGCTGATTAGTGATATCCCAAACTCTGCGAGAATGGAAATGCATAGTCATCGTAGTCAAGCATTCACGTTCCATAGTAAAAGTGTCTCAGGCAAACGGTATTTTGCGGTGAATTTTGAGCCGTGTGGAAATGCATCATGAAGTAAATTCAACGAAAACATTATCACGCAACGATATCTTCACGTCTTTTGATCTTCACTATACGAAAGAACATACATTTTTTAGTATGTATGGGGAATTTCTAGTTAATCCAAATATAAATATGGCAGTTAGAGGCCTGCTAAGAGTAACAAGTCGCCGGCTGAGGCGGGCTCGGCCGATGCGGGAAACGCAGCAATCACAATTTTGTGTTTACACGTTCATATTTCAATTGTTTACCAACCGATTTTCAAAATTCTTTCACCATAAGATTGCCTGTACATTTCTTAGTCTTCTCACAAAATTTGACACGAATCGAACGTAATCAGCGGTAGGGAGTGCGATGTAAAGACGGAACCGTTCCGTTCCGTCCCGGCACAGTCTACAATTCAGGCGGCTCGTAGCGGTCGGCGCCGGCTGCCGAGTCGCCGCGTCGCTGCGGCGACAGGATGTTCACTTTACACCGCTATTACTAGAACAGTTGTGAACCGATTTTCTTATTGCTTGCACGATGAGATGTCCAATTCAATTCTTGACAGGTAGGCATAATCAATTTCGCATTAATCTTATGAGATATTGGCGAAAAACAGGAGGGGTGGGCGAAATTCGCTATTCCCCCTCCACTGCGCGTGCTAACATACGTTTGCATATGTGCAATTTTCTTCCAAACTTATGAATGGCCCACTCTAATTTTTTCACAGGTTGTTAAGAATATGGTAGGCAATAAAATATGTGAAAATGAGCCAAATCGAAGGTGACGTGTTTTTTGCTATTTCAATATTTGTGCTTAAGAACAGAGTTAAGCAAATTTCAAGGTCATATATTTAAGTAGGTGCAATTTTAAACAAATGCTTAAGAAATAACCTAAACAGTAAGGTTTATTTCATCCAAATCAAACAAGTACAACCGAAGTTATGGTCGTTCAAAAATATAAAGATGCAACATTTTATAGAAATTTGATGCCCTATATTCAGAAGACCTGTGGTCAGAATGTGCAAAAAACATCAATGTAATGTCCGGGGCCACACAGGAACTCGCTCACAAATTTATAATGAAATCGCTGATGGTAAGGTGCAAAACAGCCGATTTTTGTTCGATTTGACGTGGAATGCCCCAGGCTGTGAACCGCGGAAACATCGGAAACATGGCCTTCGCCATGGCCTTCGCTAGGCGACGGTAAAGTCGATACCCCTGGAAAATGCTGGACGTCACATGAATCTGTGTCAAGATCTTGAATTTCAGGAAACTTGTGATTACACGACACCGAAAATGCGGCATTACACGGCAAATGCGTGACAAATTTAGGTTGTGGGGAGAACAGGAAATGAGCCTGGTGAATAACCAGCGGCGTGGTATGTATGTACGCCAGTGTTACAGCCCGAACACGGAACAATAATGACGTGACGTTTACTCCGACTTATGGGCTGCACTAGGTCGTCTCAGTTGCATTCTTTTAAATATATGTAATTACAACAGTTTTGCTCAGGCCAGCTGGAGAAAATAAGGTGAGGCCAAGCATGAGCAGCGTTGTTTCGTTTCATACAATCTATTTATCAACTGCATTATGCTATTGCACTTCCTAAGCCAGTTGTTTGAATGCATTACCAGAATGCAATTGCATTTGTTTGTGCCGTTCTGGCTTGATTTATGGGTCAAGAACACGGTCCTAGTTTATAGCAACAGCCCTTGTTCGCAAGACCAGATTGGACACTCCAGAGCTCTGATTGCTGCCTGTGCAGCTTCTTGGCATTACTTTTTTGTATAGTTGATTGCGACCTTGAACTGCATGGGAATGAGTTAAGATTTTAGTTGGAAATTCTAGCCGGAGAAAGGACGCATGTAGAAAATGTGGAATGGGATTAGAGTTTAGATAATAAATTATTTGCAAATTAATATGATCTCGTCACTTACAAACCATACCTTTGCAGCCAGAAACCACAGCTTTTAACATTGTGTACTTTACAATTACTTCGCCATCAAATGCATTTAAACAATTCATGATTCATTCAGGTACCTATAATTTGTAAAAGAAAGCACTCTTGCAAAAATATCTCTTCAATACATAATTGGCCAAATTTCTCAGGTTGTAATTGATTGAAAATATTTAGAAAGAGGATCCGATGCTGTTCTGTTGCCGGTGTCCACTCCCTAATTTCCTAAATTTTGGCTATTACTTCACCGCCGACCAGCTCCCTCATTTTCTGCCCACTCCACCCTGTTCTATCTCCAGAGCCATGCAGACTGGCCGGGCAGTGGGGCGGCGGTAGCGGTGTCGCGGTAGCGTGCGTCGAACATGTGTCGGCCACCGCGTCCCCTCGTCGATCGACATCCGCCCCCCCCCCCCCTCCCCCCCCGGTGCGGTGGAACGGTGGCCGAACACGTCGGCCAGCGGTGCCAGTGACGGCGCTGAATGGCCGGCGCCGCGCCGCGCGCTGGCACCGGAATAGGAGCCGGCCGGCCGACCGCCGGTCAGTCGGCGCCGCTGGCGTCATTACGCCACCTCCGCAATGTCGTTTGTCACGACAGGGCGCCGATGATTGGTATACATTTGACACGCCGGCGAGCCTCAGGGAACTCTTACCTCTGATGTAATTAGTGATGGGGACAATGCTTCTATCACTTTTTTGTGTCATGCCAGAATCGATCGATCCTCCCTCGCCGCACCCAATCAGTTTCTCGTTCAATGACGCTTATTCATAGCCCTGAATCTTCATGTTGAAAGGCGAAAGCACACCCACGGCGAAGTTCATCTGCGTGGATAAGCCCTGCACACAGCTGCCATTTATCGCACACGGCTCGGTAACATTTCAACAGCCGTGAGCAGTTTGTAACAACTTCACCGTGAACAGTTAATAAAACAAACCAGGTTACTAGAACCCAGAACAGTGGAACATTGTCGGATTTCTTGGAGGGGAAATAATTAGAAACGTATGAGTTGATGCCCACGTTGTATTCCGCTCATCGTCTCGGACTAGGGGTGATGGAGCACCCCCAGTCTCAGCTCCTGGCTGACATATGTCGCTCTAACACCGTCACCGGCCACAGATAAATTCTGACCCGCCGGATTAGTTATGAGTTGGCAGCGGCGAGAAACATGACACGTGCGTCGCTATAAATCAGCACCGGCTTGGCTCGAACGGATGACTGGGGACCCAGCGCTGCGCACGGCCGGTCGGTGGGGCAGACCACCACGGCCGGCCGTGGCCGACCTCGGTTCGATGGGTTTGGGTGGGTGCAACGAGGTCAGATCGAGCCAGTGAGTGCGTGTTTTTATGTCAACACTATTATTCATGCAGCAAAGCAAAAAATTGTGCTCAACGATAAACAAATGCATGTTTCAGATTCCTCGTAAGTCGCCATTTCACTGCGCGGTGTTCCCCAAGCCATGCGGCACAGCATCTGATCAGGCGCGGCACACTAGTGCCATCTATGGACAGAGCTGTTAGGTCCTGCGGCACAGTATCTTGCCAGGCGCGACACAGTAGTGCCACCTATGGGCAGAGTTGGAAGGTTCTGCGGCACAGTATCCCATCAGGCGCAGATCACTGGTGCCATCTATGGGCAGAGCTAGAAGGTCCTGCGGCACAGCATCCTGTCAGGCGCGGTCCATCAATGCCATCTATGGGCAAAACTGTAAGGCCGTGCGGCACAGCATCCTGTAAGGCACGGCCCACCAGTGCCACGTATGGACAGAGTTGCGAAGTCCTGCGGCCATCAATTAATTAACTTTCCATTCCTAACATACCTGGTACCTACCTACATGACAAAATGAAGCGATTTCGGTCAACATAACCATTTGTTACAATAGCAAACAAGCTGTTGCCAGTTGTGCTCGTGGTTATTTTCTCTGGCTTAAACTATGAGCGGTGCTATTCTCCAATAAAAACCTGCAACCGAGGCTGCACGCATAGATCACTGACTTGCCGCAGCATTTTCTGTCACAACAAATAGTCGGACTCCGCCGGCATAGCTCCATAAATATCGGCCTGTTTCAATTAATAGCGCTCAACGGGCTCGCAATAAATTCAGAACTAATAAACCAGACATTAGGCTTCCACAAACGATCCACTTTGAACGTTGTTATCTAATCAAACTGAAAACGAACAGACAACAAATCGGGGCTGCTACGGAGCCACGTCCCACTGCTCAGCAGCCGACGAGGCCCTATCTTACCGAGGGCCCGTCTGCCAGCGGCGTCGGCGGGCGGGACGACGGCCGGGCAGACATCGGCTCAGGGCAGTACTGATGGCCCGCTCAGGCTCAGTGGCGAAAGAAATATGGCACTGCTAATGATGCCCGCACTAACCACTACCGTGTGATGGCAAATGGAGCACCATCACTCAGCGTTACCGAGGGTCAGGGAAAGAAGCAGAACGCATCTCTCAGATGGGCTGAACATTGACGGCAGGTTTCGCCAGGATATGACAAGGACAACCTGTACTTAGGTCAAGGTCATACTGCATTCACCGCTTGATCTAAATATTTCCGTCTGTTCTGAATTCAAGTCGTAAAAGTTGTCAATGGAAGGATCTCCAAAGCAATCTACCATTCTGGCAGAAAGAAAGCGAGGAGTAGCAGCGCCTTGAACTTGGTACTGGGGTCGACAACCAAAAACATATACAAAGAGTTTGGACAAGGTTTTACTCAAGTCTAGGTATATTGGGTTCGGTCGTAGGTCGGCATAGTTGGATGAAGAAAACGTCAGAAGTCAGTTCAGATTAGTAATTGAAACAGGCTTCAAGCGTGATTACGGTCATAATTAGACACGTCTGGCTGGAGCTGGATCGGATCAATTCTGAGGTCAGAAAGTCGCTGGGGTCAAGTCCAGTTTCAAAGGTGGGTTCGGATCAGGGGTGATATCAAGGGTCGGACTTGATCAATGATCAGGGCCGGGGATCAGAGCCGGGTGGGGTCAGCCGGCCCCTGGATCAGGGCCGGGTCAGCCGGTGCCTGGCTCCGGGCCAGCCGTGATGTCACCCGCGGCTCAGATGTAGCGGCGGCTGTTTCGCGCCCAGCTGCCACGCCCGCCGGCGAAAACATTTACTGCACGATGGCGGCGATTCAAAACAGATGGGCGCGGCTCGGCGGCACGACGGTGCACATGGTGGCCGGGACGGGGTGCCGTGCCGCCCGCTGCCAGCGGCTGCCAGCGCCCCGGCCCGGCTGACGGCTGCCGCTGGCCCGCGCCCGCACGGCAGCGGAAGCCATGGATGCTAAACACCCCGTGAGCCCGACTCGGCCGGCCTTTGATGAGGCCACCTCTGACCAGATGAGCCACAAACTGCGGTCCGCGCTGACGACCGGTGCCGTGTGTTGCAGGTGGACGCTGACGACCGGTGCCGTGTGTTACAGGTGGACGGGTCGGCGTCTGATGCCGGCCGCCGCCGCCCGCTGGGCCCAGCACAGCGCGCGCTCAGCCGCGCCGCTCTGACATGGCCGGCGGCGGCACGCTCTGCAAGCACTCCGGCTGGCAGCGCGCGCGCCGCGGCGCCGCCGCCGTCACGTGACCCGGCGCAGCGCGCGCGCGGGACGTCGCGCCATGCTGCGCGGCCGCGGCAAAGATGCGCGCGCCAAGCCGTCGAGCGGCAGCGCGCGGCCGGACCGGCGCACCAGCAGCCGCGGCGTCGAGCTCGAAAATGAAGCGATGCGGTTTCGCACGCTGGAGATGGCCTCGGAGGTGGACCAGCAGCACAGCGACATGCGCAAGCTGCGCCGCGAGAACGACGCGCTCAAACAGCAGCTGTGGACCATGCGCGACGAGTACCAGCGGCTGGAGGAGTTTGTCGAGGAGCTGGAGGAGGTGGCGCTGGAGGACATTGTTGAGGAAGAGGACGACGAGCCGGAGGAGCCGGAGGAGGAGGAGGAAGAGGAAGAGGTGGTGGAAGAAGAGGAGGAAGAGGAGGAGGCTGAAGACAGAGGCAGCGGTGCCGGCGCCTCCGGCCGGCTGGATATGCCCGCCTTCGACGCCGAGTTCGCGCTGCGCGGCGCCGGCGCTGGTCCGCACCGGACTGGCGGCTTCACCGTGCTGCTGCCGGACCGCGGGCCCATCACCATTCCGGACATCCCCTCCTCGAGCCCGGACGGCCTGCCCGACCCGGACGAGTTCTTCTCGCCGACCAAACATTTCAACCTGGACCAGCTCATGGACATTGTGCACAGTTTTCACGTGGAGCGCGATAGGCACTGCGTCAGCCCGGCAGCGGCGCGGCGCGGCTCGGGCGCCCCGGACGGTGCGTTCGGTGGCGCGATGCCGCGCCGGACAGAGCCGGGCCCGCCGGCGGGCGTGGTGGTCACCCAGAGTGTGACGCACGCCACCACGGCCTCGGACGGCTCGCGGACGGTGACGTTCCGGCGCGACTCGGTGCTCTGTGTGGGTGGCGACAGCGAGGCCGGCGCGGCCGGCTCGGCACACTCGCGCTGCAGCAGCGCCAGCGACGGCAGCGTGGCGCGCTACGCCGCCCAGCAGGCCACACTGCTGCGCATCAACTGTGTCGAGCCCAACACGGTCATGTTCTCGACGCGGCAGCACCCGGCGCTGCGCGGCCTCTCGGCGCTGCATGTGATCGACGAGCTGGAGCGCCAGCTGGACTCCCGTCTGTGCGAGGTGCGCGGCGTGCGCGTGGTGAGTGACACGGCCTACGTGTGTCTGGGCTCGCGCGCCAGTCTGCTGCTGCTGCTCGGCTGCGGGCTGACGGTGCGCGGCGTGCCCGTCTCGCTGGTGGACATCACGCACGACTCAGCCGTGGTGATGATGACCGGCGTGCCGCACTACATCAGCGACGGCACCATCCACGTCCTGATGGACACCTTCGGCACCGTCATCGGCGAGATCGAGCGCCGCTTCTACAAGGGCGTCGACACGGGCGACCGCTTCCTGCGCGTCAAACTCTGCGACGGCGTCAAGGTGCCGCACTACGTCACCGTCGGCGGCAACAAGATCACCATGCGCATCGTGCCGCCGGACGAGGTGGGCTGCGCGCTGCGACCCGAGCAGTGCCGCCTCAACTCGACCAGGAACGCTTCGACCCACACGTCACAGTCCAACCACCGGCGACTCGGCAGTGACGGCAGTGAGGGAGCGTATGGCGGTGCGGGAGGGGCGTTCTTCGCCGGCACCGGTGCCTGCGGACAGACCTCGCCCGCGGCACCGGCGGCGTCCCCGGCAGGCTGTGGCAGTGATACACTGAGGAAGCAGGGCTTCACGTCGCACCTGCAGGTGCAGCTGCGGCCGCGCTCGGCGCCGGACCCGGCGGCGGGCGCGGCGCGAGGCAGCGCGCCCTCCTCGCCGGCAGACGTGCTGGACGGCTCCTCGGCGGCAGCCCACCTCTCGATGCTGGTGAACACGAGTGATGGTCAGGACTCGTCCCCACAGCCGCCTCCGCCGTCCCAGCCGCCCCCCGCACCGCCTCCCCCTCAGCCGCCGCCAACGCCCCAGCAGCCCGGCAGCGCCACACTGAAGCGGCGCGGTCGGAGACCCTTCTTGCCTCGGATCCGGCTGCCGGGTGCGGCCGCCACGCCAGCTGAGCCCGCCGCGCCCGCCTCCTCATCCTCCGAGCTGGACAGCAGCAAGTCTTCCCCGGACAAGCTGCGCCGCGCCGCCGGCGCCTCCGCCGGCGACCGCAGTCCAGACAAGCTGCCGCGCTCACTCAACAGTTCGCCCACCAAGTCAGTGGAGTCTCGCGACTCTCCGCTCAAACACCGCGGCTCGGTAGCGTTCGACGAGTCGAGCGGCGCCGACTCGCCGCCGAAGCGGCGCCAGGCGCGGCCGCAGGCCAACGGCGGCATCCTGCGACGCCAGGTGAGCGAGATCGAGAACGACTCGCCGCAGCCGTCGCCGGACTCGCTGCGCCGGCGGGCGCTCGGTGACCCGGTGCGCGCCCGGCTCGCCGAGCGGATCGAGCGGCGGCGCGCGCGCTCGATGCGGAGGGACTCGGAGCTGAGCGAGCTGAGCGAGGCGCTGGAGCGGCGCGGCTCCGAGGGCGCCGGCTCACTGAGCAGCCGGGGCACCAAGGCCGGCAGCAGCCTGCCCGACAGCTCGGACGTGCCCTGGTGCGGCTGCTGGGGGAACGGCTGCTTCTGAGCGGCGCGCTGCCTGTGATACGGCCGGCCGGCGGCGCCGCGGCCAGCGTTCCAGGCGGCGGCGCGCCGGCCGGCCCGTGTTTGTTGCCCGAGTTGCACGGAGAGTCGCGTGCGGTGGAGGGGAGCAGGTGCGCCGGTACCGCTATCATCGCCGGAGGTGTTTGTCGGACGCCGGACCGACGGGCTCCCAGCGCTGTTATTGTTGGAATCGCCGCCTCCGAGTGCGGCCACTGTTCACTGTTCATGAATCACGGTCCGTAGTGGGTGCGCGGCGCGCACGCGGCTCCATGTAGTGGCGGCATCGACCGCGCGCGCCGGCCGCCGGGGCGGCGTCGCCTCGCCAACAGCCGCTGTCCGCCTGACCCCTGGCGCGTATTTGCCGAGTCTTTCAAGCGTTGCCTCGCTCCATTCAGCGGCGATCGACCCCGTGGGGCTGGCAGCGCGCCGGCCGGCCGCCGGCCTCTGTCAGCGCCACCGATACGGCGCGTCGGCCGCGCCCCCCAGCCGGGCCGGACTGGTCAGCGGCCACCGGCTCCACTTGGCCGCACCGCGTCCGCCGCCGCTGCCCACGCCATTCGTCAAACATGCCACTGACGCACCGCGGAACCGAGAGCAACGGCGGCGCCAAATTAATATTTGTTCCTTACTGAAAATAGCCGGCGGTGGCGGCGCGGCTAGATGAACGTCACGTGGCCACCGCCGTCCGCCGATAGGGGCGTCACGTGACAGTCGATAACAGACCGACTGAAAAACGACGGTCTGTAATTAACGCTGTGCGGCGACGGCAGCGGCGGCGGCGGCCGACGGGCTGACAGCAAGAAATGTCAACAACTCGCCCCGAAATATCAAAACTGCCTACTTCACCATCTCGGTTAAAAGCCTAGAATTGCCGTTGGAAGCATGCATAAATCGGTTGGCGCTCGTGTGTGCGTTGTGCGAGCTGCAGTCATTTTTCTCTCATCTGACAAGGTCGTAACTGAGGCGATAAATACCGCCGTAACAGTGGCCTAAACGGGCGTTACTTGCGGTTATTGGTTTGCGTTCACATTTGTCCTCTGTGGAGGGTTTTAGGTATACGGCGTGCGGCCGTTGGGGTGTGGGTGGAGAGAATCGGCCGGGTGCGGCGCAATGCCGCGCCCAGGTGTCGGTGGATTTTATATAGACTTTGTTACGACGCTGGCGTCAGTGGCGCGACCAGTCACCATGTTTTATCGCTGCACCTTCATTGGTTCGTGCCTGTTTCTGTGCGCCTGCGTGTGTGTGCGGGCGTGTGACAACTCGGATGGGTCATGCTGTGTCGTACAAACGGGCCGTTCGGCCGAGGCGGGAACAAAGCCAAAGGTGTTTGCCATTTTTCAGCGACTCTGCGGAGCGTGCCGGCGCGGTTTGACGCCGCCGCCGGTGGCATTCGTGGCGCGCCGGCGGCATTCTGTGGCGCGCCGGCCACCCGAGTGCAGCGGAGGGGCACGTCACCGGAGCGGCGCTCCACCGGCCGTGGCCGCCACAGCTCCTCACCGACGGACAGAGATATAAGGGGATGGAACCAGGCGAGCCCAGGGCACTGAGCAGCCAGCAAACGTGTTACATTCATATCACATCATACATTACTGTGCATTCAAACTGCGTTGAGCGAGAGTTGATTAAAGCAGAATCCGAGTGAAATGGTATTCTTGTTTCTTGTTCTTCACCACTCCTTTGGGGAGTCCACTGGAGGCGACATTGGAAGGGGCTGGCGACTACACGCTTCCACAATAAGTACGGTACGGAGACTAGACACGGCCCCTTCGCATCGCTTCATTAGTCGACTGGTGGAGCCTCATGTATTAGGCCATCCCTTTGGTTACCATCCCCTGGCGTTACAACGAGCCCAGAAACACGGCACACCCTTAAAGGGACTATCCCACCTTCTAAAATGTTGTTAAAACCAGTTAAATTGTGCCCGACTTTATAGATTGGATGACCAGGAACACGGTTCTGGCATTTATTTTTCATTTAACATCTTAGGCTTCCCATATTCCAAACACAAACTTTCAAATATGTGACGTCACAGCCCAAAATTACCTCCTTCCCCAGGCCACATTACTGTCATAAAGCTGATTCTTTTTACTCTGTAGGCACCACAACAAAGTTCAGACCAAGTTTTAAGCGATTTTTCAACGAACAAACCCATTTAAATCAGAATGACTAAACGAGGTGACGTCACACTAACGGTCACTCCATGTTGAAGATAGGGCCTTGTACAAGGCCCATTTTCAAATGAAGGGAACGAATTTCTTCAACACCAAGAGGCCGCGGGGGTTGCAACCTAGATAGATAGTGGTTTCTGAACCTCGCCGCAAACTTGGCTATCTCAACTCAAACCCCATGTTAAAGGTGGGATAGTCCCTTTAACAAAATAGTGCGGAAATAGGCTGAATTGTGGTTGAGGGCAGACTGACTGAGGACAGCCTCGATCGACTGACGCTATCCGGCCCGGTAATCAGTCTCTGTCACGAGGGAAAATCAGTCTGTCAATTCACCAGGCAATTCACACTGGCTGGAGAGAGGGACGATACCTACGAAATACCTCGGCGCAGCCTGTCCCTGACCACTAACCAGTGAGGAGCTCCCTAAACCCCAGCGACCCCCTGCCTCGGGGATGTGACCCAGGAGAGAGTTGATAATGCAATCATTCATTTGATTCAAGAATAAGTTTACTTTTATGTGTAAGATAGGAAATCTCATGATACAATATTCCAAGATAACTGGAGGCAATTGAAACAGCTTTATGAATCAGCCATACCTATTTAGACCGGTTTCCTCTCATTTTCTTGCTCATTATTCCTCTCCCTGCCTTCTCCTCTCCCCCTCCACTACCCCCACGCTTGTGTGTCATGGGACGGCCCGGCGAAGCAGCCATGATGGCGGGCTTATGTGAAGGATTAGAGGCCGTCATATTAAGTCAACGACACCGATAAAACGCCCTGCATGCTTGTCGCCCTCGCCAGGCTGAGTAGCTCTGACGTCACAGATTCCTGATGTCACCGGCCCAAACGGCCACTCGGCGGTGGATGGCAGACTACGACTGCCAACCTTGGAGGATCTACAGGAAGTGGGGCTGCTATGCTGCTTTTGGACTTATAGTCGCGCAATTCAAACTCCGTACCTATGTTGTGACTGGTTATCCGACACTTACCAAAAAAGGCGAGTCCAGACTCCAGAGGCATATGAAAACGGTCATGCCTGAATCCGACCTGCACAAGCAGTTAGATCGTTTTCACACACGTGATCGCATGACGTATCAACAAACTGAAACAGAATATTCCTTGTGTGTTATCCATGACAGATATATATATATAAAAATCAGATATATATATCCCTACCCCTATCCCTACCACTACCCCTACCACTACCTCTACCACTACCCCTACCACTACCCCTACCACTACCCCTACCCCTACCACTACATCTACCCCTACCCCTACCACTACTACTACCCATACTCCTACCCCTACCACTACCCCTACCACTACCCCTACCACTACCCCTACTACTACCCCTACTACTACCCCTACCCCTACTACTACTCCTACCACTACCCCTACCCCTACCACTACCCCTACCACTACCCCTACCACTACCCCTACTACTACCCCTACCCCTACTACTACTACTACCCCTACCACTACCCCTACCCATACTACTACCCCTACCACTACCACTACCCCTACCCCTACCCCTACCCCTACCACTACCCTACCCCTACCGGCTACCACTACCCCTACCACCACCCCTACCCCTACCCCTACCCCTACCAACACCGCTAGGTCATGTCAGGTCACAGAATAATTGGACCCAATAAGTATCTAAAAAATCAGACTTTAAAAGCTCTTCTATCCCTGCTCCTATTCGTGGCATCCCATTACCCTTAAAGGAAATAGTTCACTTTTTAACATGGGTTTTGAACTGGAATAGCAGTTCCGTAGCTTGGGCTGAGACGAGCATAAATCAGGAGCTTTTACAGCCCAACGATCACCCTAGGCAAAGATATTCTATTTCTCGTCCCGAAAAAGGTGTCTTGCGTTGAGGATGTGTGCCTTGCATATATTTCCATCCAGTATGAAAAGAGCATGGGTCCCGAAAATTCTTCAGAAAGTAGAGAAATTATCTACGAGAACTCTAGAGAAATTCTCGTACTGATCAATTAGGACATTCAGGGGAACATTATCAGATCGAGCAATGCCCAAATGCCGGTGGCTGCGATAATTTCTCTGTTTCTGAAGAATTTTCGGGACCCATGCTCTTTTCATACTGGATCGCGTGTGCCTTACAGAAACTGAAAAGTTCTTCCTATATCAAAATATAGAAAATAATCTTTTGTTATAAAAAGGTTTTATTTTCTTTGCTGATTATTTTGAACATAAAAAATCATAAATCCGTTGCAAAAAAAAAAATAATTTCGTGAAAGTGAACTATTTCCTTTAATCGATTTTGTCGGAAATGGCGCTTTGTGGCAAATGTGGCGCGTTGCGACAAACGCGGCGCATCTGAACCTGTTGGTTGAGTATGCATCCCGGCACCAAATTGTACCTTTATCGGACCATATTTGACAAAACTGTGCGATTGGCGGCAAAAATGACGCCCTGAGATAATTGTGGCGCATTGCGGCAAACGCGGTGCATTTGTAAACTCGTATCATAAACTGTTCTCATTGAATGAAAACCAACACATTCTCTAGCCACATTTTATTAAAACTAGAGGGACAGCATTACGCGCAGCGTAAAGAGGGACAGCATTAAGCGCAGCGTAATAAACCAAGTTTCATTGCAATCGGCCCAGTAGCGGCCGAGTTATGGCCAGAATAAATTTGGCGTCTCCTCCTGGCCGGCGGTGCTCTGTTCCGGTATTCATTGCCAAAGGTCAACGACCTCCGACTCTGTTTTCCCTCATTTTCGCAGCGAACAATCTGAGCCTAGGGCGCGTGCCGTCTGCTCGGCGCCGGCCGCGGCCCAAAATCCCGCAAAGATGCGCCCGCCACGTGCAAACCGCCGAACCCACCCCCTCGAAAAGTTGATACGACAAACAGATGCACGCGTCCGACTTAAGTCGAAAATTTCATCCCCGTAGCCCGCACCGTTCCGGAGCAATAGCCCGCCAAGTGTGACTGACGCGTCACATACATACATACATACATACATACATACATACATACGGACGTTTTGATTTTTATATATGTGACTAGAGGGACAGCATTACGCGCAGCGTAAAGAGGGACAGCATTAAGCGCAGCGTAATAAACCAAGTTTCATTGCAATCGGCCCAGTAGCGGCCGAGTTATGGCCAGAATAAATTTGGCGTCTCCTCCTGGCCGGCGGTGCTCTGTTCCGGTATTCATTGCCAAAGGTCAACGACCTCCGACTCTGTTTTCCCTCATTTTCGCAGCGAACAATCTGAGCCTAGGGCGCGTGCCGTCTGCTCGGCGCCGGCCGCGGCCCAAAATCCCGCAAAGATGCGCCCGCCACGTGCAAACCGCCGAACCCACCCCCTCGAAAAGTTGATACGACAAACAGATGCACGCGTCCGACTTAAGTCGAAAATTTCATCCCCGTAGCCCGCACCGTTCCGGAGCAATAGCCCGCCAAGTGTGACTGACGCGTCACATACATACATACATACATACATACATACATACGGACGTTTTGATTTTTATATATGTGACTAGAGGGACAGCATTACGCGCAGCGTAATAAATTACTTTTCTTTAAAATCGGCCCAGTAGTGGCCGAGTTATTGCCAGAATAAATTTGACGTCTCCTCTTGGCCGGTGGTGCCCTGCGCCGGTGTTCATTGCCAAAGGTCAACGACCTCCGGCTCTGATTTCACCCAGTTTTGCAGCGAAGAAACTGAGCCTAAGGCGCGTGCCGTCTGCTCGGCGCCGGCCGCGGCCCAAAATCCCGCAAAGATGCGCCCGCCACGTGCAAACCACCGAGCGCACCTCTTCCAAAATTTAATACAACAAACAGATGCACGCGTCCGACCTGCGCCCAAAATTCCACCCCCGTAGCCCGCACCGTTCCGGAGCAATAGCCCGCCAAGCGTGACTGACGCGTTACATACATACATACATACATACGGACATTTTGATTTTTATATATGTAAATCAATAACTTCCCTATCCGCCAATGCGAGGCACCCGCCACCGATCGGCATGCATTTAGCTCACAAAGGTCGTCGACTCCGGCTCTCAATGAAGATCTACGAACCGATCAAAATTTCATTGGCGTTCTTCCGGCGCGCCCCACGCGCGAACCGTGCACCCCAGCGAGCCGAAACCTAGAAAAGGCACTGACCCGCTCTGTCACCTATAAGGTGTGCAAATTTCAACCCCCTACGATATACCGTCTGCCCTGTAGGCCGGCTAAATTGAACCCACTACACGGCGTGGCGGACAGACAAACAAACAGACAGATGGATAATGGGACGAGTCATTCATTCGGAGCACGCGTAAAGCCCGGTTCCGACTACGGTCACTTCAGGCCCAATCAGGCCAGATCAGGCCCAATCATTCCCAAAAAGGCTGAAAAAGGCGTTCGGCCTGACGACATGCCAGTGCGAACCGGAGCGGCTGATCCGGCCTGAACTGGCCTGATCGGACCTTCAGGCCAGATCAGGCCGAAGTTAACTTCAAGTCAACTTTTTGGGCCTGATCGAGCCTGACGCTGCGCCCGCCATTTTGAATTTGCATTGGCGCACATGCTACATTTCACGGTAAACGTGTTTTTTTTTGTGTCACTTTTGCGAAACGAAGGTACCATTTTTATTTTTGCAAATACACGCAAAAATAGATTCATCATGGATTAAGCACGAGACAATGCACATGATTTTTAGATGACTATTGTTGCCATTCATTTCGTCGGCATTTGGCATTTCATTCATTGAAGCCTACAGTTGTTACGGAAAATATGCCCAGGTGGTAGTTGATTAGATTTCCAGCTAATTAAGAAAAAACACGGCCTGATGGCAGTTGACAAGGAGCTCTTGATACATACTGTTGCAAAATACCCATGGCTGTACGATAAAAGTCACAGGTCATATA
Source organism: Amphibalanus amphitrite (assembly GCF_019059575.1). Lineage (NCBI taxonomy): Eukaryota > Metazoa > Arthropoda > Thecostraca > Balanomorpha > Balanidae > Amphibalanus > Amphibalanus amphitrite. Next base: position 20,064 of record NW_024883387.1, read on the forward strand.
AGGATAACATTAAAAAAACTAATTCTTGGCACGAGATCTCCAAAAACCTGAAGATCACAGAGGATGAGGCAAAGAAAGTATGGACTGATTTACGGAACTCATACCGGAAGATCCACGCTCGGGTGAAGGCCGGGGCGCCGAGCGGGTCAGGAGCAACTGACGCCGCCAAACATCAAGGCTCCCGATGGTGGCTATACGAGTCAATGGACGCGGTGCTCAGCCAACACATCCAGCCCAGCCGGCAAGGTGGCGACAGCATAATGGTAGCCGCAAAGAAGGACGCCCCAAGATCGGCACTCGACGTGGATTCCTCTCAGAGTACCGAATTCAATCACAGCGCCAATGGTCAGCTGCTTGTGGAAGAAGCGGGCCCAAGCCTGCAAGCCCAAGCCCAAGCAGGCAACCATGACTCAAATGAGCCGTCGCTGCAATCACCGCACGAGGATGACAGCCAACTCTCTGAGCTGCAGCTCGAAAGGGACCACTCTCCGCCGTCGCCGCCGCTGCCACCCTCTGCTGAGATGCCGCAGTCGCTCCCGGCGGCGGCTGGCCGCAACTGCAACCAGTCGCCGTCGCCATCCGCCGCCGCACGTGGCCGACCTCCTGCCGCTGCCGACTCACGGACTCCTACCGGACCACGCGGTACAAAGCGAGCTCGCCAAGCGTCTCAAGAGGAATGGCAGGAGACCCTTGTTTCCTACTTGCGCACCAAGGAAGCTCGGCGGGACAAGACCGACATATTTGATGCCCTGGGAAAAATCGTGGCAGACCGAACTCGCCGTATGTCTCAGTGGAAAGCAAACTTAGCGCAGGTCAAAGTGATTGAGACGTTAAACATGATTGACGACATGTAGAGGCCATCTTTGACGGTTGGCTGTACTTGTTTTGTGTAATGCGCATTGCGTAGTGTGAACCACATGATTATCGCGTGTATTTTGCTTCTCGCACTTTAGCAGGACATGCAGTTCGGCTATCAAATCTTAACCCGCGCCCCGTAGGGCTACCGGCGGACCCTACCACCCGTAGGGGGGGGGGGGGGGGGGCGTTTCGGCCCCCGCTAAGATCTCGGAAAGTTACCGGCCGATTTTCAAAATTCAAACGGCGTTCGATAGCCCCACCAGGGAACTACCTTGTGACCAAATTTCATTGACCTAGGTCAAACCGATGACGTCACAGGTCAGGTCAAAGGTCAGATTCTCACCGTTCACAGGCAATTCAAGAAATGTGCTGTGAAAGCGAGTAAATTGGTAATTTATTGAAAACCATCGATGGTACACTGTTCATCAAACACATACTTTGCTATCTGAGGTCACTGATACCAGGTCAGGTCACAGCGAGGTCAGGTCACCGGGGGTCACAATATGAATGTGTCGTGTGATACATGTTTTATGGTCCATTTTACATGACAAATGCGATTATGTGGGTTAGGCAGCCTTTGGGGCCAGCCTAGGTCACGTTTTGGTGAAGGTCAGGTCAAGGTCAGGTCAAATTAGGTCAAATTTCAAAGTTGATATTTTTGCATAAAATGGGTATCGATTCGATGCAGATCGTCACGGGGAGTCTAATGGTGGTCTTCGTTTTGCTCTACGAGTTCTAGAATTGCCAAAAATTGAGTTTGAAAATTTGACGTCATCATTTTTGAACAGTTTTTTCCCTATAACTTGGCCAAAAAACGAGGTATCGATCTGAAATTTGGTATGTAGATAGAAGACGGTAGGCACTATCACATATATTCCGATTTTTTCGAAACTCAAAAAACTTTTTGGATTTTTTGGCGAATATATCAAAAAAAATGCTTTTTTGATTTTTGGGGGTCAAAACTGAAAAAAAATTTAAAAATTCGAGATAGCAGTTTTGTAGCCCTGTCAATTCTACACCTTTTATGTCTTGATCATTTTTCTGTATCTTCAAGGCTGTAGTCCTGACAGGTCTACTCGCGAAGGTCTTTTTTCGGTCGAAAATGACAGAACATGACGTCACTCTGACGTCATTTGTGGCCAACCTATCATAGCCTCTGGAAAAAAATTTTGGTCACAATGTGTAAAATTGATGCCCGGAGGGGTCCTGAAAGTTTGGTGGCGATATCTCCAGCCGTTTAGGAGATATCGACCGAAAAGGACAGGGGGGGCCGTTTCGCCCCCCCCCTACGGGGCGCGGGTTAATATAACTGTTACGACTGGAACGTGCTTGTGTCAATCTTATTTGATAAAAATACAGCATTCGGCAGTGCACAAAGATCAGAGTCGAATAAATCTTCATACATTAAATATTAGCCCCCTACATGTGTCCAATGAAAAAACAAAAACAAAACAAAGCAACGTCAGAGGCGGCAGCATCATTCACTCCCCATACACACACCACCCAGCACCCCGCTTATTCGGCCCAAGAGGGCCAGAGCTATAACGACATGCGTTCAACGTGCCCTCGCATTTTCATATATTTACCCAATTTCCGGTGTTTCATGTCGCACAAACCGGACAGGATAAGAAATTGGGACGATGGGCCCAGGACCAAACGGTTCGCGGTGGCGGTCGAACTTAATATTATTCCTCTTAAGAAGTGTTTAAGCTTTACCTTTTAAATGACAAAAAGTGCAGAAAAACGTTTACATTATCAAACCAATAAAACCCTGCGCACCAAAGCGTTCATCGTGATAATTATTAATGCTCATCCAAATATTCGTCGTGCTCAGTGTAATAAGTGTAATAACCGAGCCAAGTGGCTTTTTCGTCGAAGTGAAATGCTGCAGAAAAAGTTTTGAAGTTCCTCTTCTGAGGTAAAAAAATATAACAACCACAAAAAAACACACAAATAAAACACATGCTCCGCCTATAAAAACACACACAACCACGCCAACCAGCCGAAACGGCCTGATCAGGCCGAGCGTCCGACGCTCAACTTTGGCCTGAACGCCTGATTGGGCCTGATCTGGCCTGATCTGGCCTGATGTGGCCTGATGTGGCCTGAAGCAACCTCATAGTCGGAACCGGGCTTAAGAGGTTTAATGGCCGTTTTCACGACGGAACTTTCGCAGAGGAACTTATTTGATACCTAAAAAGTACCTACCCTTAGAGGCCTTAACATCCCTCAAACTGAAATATTTTATGTTCAAAATAATTTTAGAAGTTTAAATCCGGGCATTTTTTGCCCTCAAATCACTTATTTATTTACAAACACAGCAATTTTTGGTTCTAGTAGCCCACCTTTCGACTATGAGGTATTAAATCAGCGTGGCAACTTGCTCCCTCTTTGCTCCCTCGGGTATCTAATTCCGGAATTCTTAAAAACAAGGAAAGTATATATCGAGTTCTCTTTTATACCTATTCAGTTATGTTTTAATGGTGATTAAAATATGACAAATTTTTTAATTACATTTCATATAAGAAAACACGCGAAACAATGAAACAAAAATAACTACGGCAGATAATTACCTTCAGGTATCTAATTCCGACCAATCAGCACCTCAGTAGGATATGACGTCATACAAGAATGGTGGTGAAGGCCGTTTGCAGTCCCGGCCGGTAGGTCACGTGACCGCCGGGCGCCTCGGGTCACGCGGCGGTCGGGAGTCGGACGCGGGGCGTGGTCGCGGACGGACGCGCGGGGCATCATGCTTTGCTTTGCTTGCTTTGTCATCTTCATATAACTTACTATCGCATTCGTGTGAAAGCCAAACACTGCTCAGTGCCTTTAGAAATTGAGTTTTGGAAAGCTCAAGTCCCTATAGCTCCTCAGGTCGGCAACAGTTGAAGCCTCATCTGAACCCACGTGAAAAAAACGAGGGTAAGGAACCTTGTGTTGCTTTTTCTTTTACCGTCATAATTATCTCAAACCATCACAATTTTGAGTTGCCACATTGTCTGCTTCACTACATTCGTGTAAAACTTGGGTGAAGGCTGGTGGCTCAAAGAAAGGTGAAGATATTTCTTTAAGTGCCTAATCCGTGAAATTGAAATATCCCGGCTTTACAAATCTACACTTTTCATTTTCTCCACGATACATTTTTTAAAATTGTTTAAATTTTATCTACATTTGTTAAAATCGGGGCTTTGGTTTTGTGTAAACTAGATCATAAAGTTTACTATAGTTTTGTGCAACCTGATGGCTGAAGAAAATAGTAATTTTGCTAAAATGATGTGCGGAAATTTGTTGCTTTCCAAATCAAATTACTCATACCTATATTTCATTCAAAATTAGGAGGCATTATTACTGTTTTTTCTTGTAACATGAACTGAGTTTGGGTACGGTGCTCCGGAAACGTTGTGGAACTTTAAGCTAGCTAGAGCAGTTTCCATAAAAATTGTTTAGATAGTTGACATGGCTTGTTGACAACTCTTTTGCTGTTTCTAAAAAAGTGAAAAAAAAATATTTTCCTGCATTAAGCACACAAGGCATGTTATTCTCATAAGCTATCGAATGTGTGTGTGTTTTTTAAGCTGTTTTTTTTTTTAAGCTTTTAAGCTGTAACTTCAGTTACTTCACTTTAGAACATATTGCCCAGAATTAGTCACTGATCATGAGCTGGTATATCATATCATATGTAGCAAATACATAAATGAGAATAGTGTGTCATGAATTTTTGTGCATGCTTCTGGATCATCTGTAATTACATCAAAGGCTCGGCTCAAGAGTGTCCTGCCGACCAGCTTATGCCCAACCCTTTCTGTCCGCAGAACGTCGCCTGCGACTCCCGCACGCCGTTTGCCCCGGCCGTCCGTACTGGTCTTCGCGCTGCGAGCCGCGCTGGAGTTCGCGGCGGCGTCGTGGAGCTCCCATCGGGACGGCGTGTGATGCCCGCGTCGAGCTTATAAGCTGTGAGCTTCGATTGGCGGCTCACGCGGTCACCAGCTATATGTACAGCCTCGGCCCCGACGACCCCGCTAATGGCCGAGACCGGCATACCCCCGGCATGGGTCCGCTGTCCGGCGCAGCGCTGGCCGCCCGCATGCTATGCTACTTTTGGCTGTATCGCTGCCCAGCGGGAGCGCGCTCCACGCTGCGGAAGAGGTACACGTTGCGACCCGACTGAGGAGTGAGGACTGCAACCGGATGGTGACACGTCGGCCTCTGCGCCCTGGCCGGGGCAGGCGTGACCGACGTCACAGTGGAGGAACGCCCAAACAAGACCAGCCAACCGTCGGAGCAGCATGGAAATATCATGTTCTGCCTGGACGTCGGACCCGGCGGCCGCAGTGCACCTGCACACGTGCGGAGAGGGGCGCTGGAGGCTACTCTGGAGCTTCTGCCATTCCGCGGCGCGACTGCTGGCAAAACGGCGGCGATTGAGGCGGTTGGGAACAGCTGCAGCAATGGTGATGGCGGTGATGGCGACATGGCGGTTTGGGACTTCATCTCAGCGCGGCCGCCGCCCAGGCGCCGCTGCGCCCGGCTGCTCAGCCACCTACCGGATGGCGGGGTGGCCCTTACGGCCCTCACGCCCGTTCGGTCTGCGGCCACGTTGTGGGGTGGCGGTCGCGGGGTTAGCGGCGTTGGACTTCGTCCTTTATCCAGACTGCACCGTACCATCTGAACGGATGGATCTGCCAAGAAAGATGACTTCCAAGGCGGCTATGAGGCGATCACAAAGCTTCACCAAGAGCTTCTCCTTCATGGGGCCGGCCGGCCGTTAAGTCGCAACACCGGCTGCCGAGTGCCAACAGCTGCGTGCGCTGGCGCCGACGCGTTGTGGGCCGCGCTGCTGACGCCCAAGCTGCGATATCAACCATCTATGAATAAGTGGCAGCGGTGGCGGCTTGTCAGTTGTTAACGTGCCTTAACCCGCGCCCTGCTGGGGGGGGGGGGGTGTTTGAACACCCCCCCTTGTGGTTTTTCGCGAATATCACAAAAACGGCGGCGCGGAGCGCCGCCGTTTTTGGTACACCTTATCATACATCAATTCTACACATGTTGTGAAAATTTCAGACCAAGGTCATTCAAGGTCAGGTCACCAGGTCACTTGAAGTGACCTCACCTCATAAAAACTTTCAATGTCTGTCATAGCTACACCGAGTGACCGATCGCTTTGAAACTTTCAGCGATTGCTAAGAGCAATAGCATGTACAAAATGTATATCTCAGAATTTTGATATCGATGACCTAAGGTCAGGTCAATTTTGCGACCTCCCCATTATAAGTCAATGGGAGAAAATTGAAATGCGCCTCTTTTGGATGAAAGACATTATAAACACTCCCAAACACCGAATTACAAGTGGTTTAGACACACTGAACTTGAAAATGGTGCCCGTGACCCTTGTTTATGCCCTGAGGTCATCTTAGGTCACGAATGGTATCTAACAGTTTTTCGCAAATAACTTTTGATAGAGGCATGCTAGAGCGATGAAAACGCCTTAGATGTGTTCAGCTCGACGATACGGATCGACTGATATGCAACATGACCCTTTCCGGTCAGGTCATGACCTTGACCTGAGGTCAAATTTTCAAGTTGCCCTTTCAAGGTCAAGTTATAGTTCATTCGATGCGTCTTGACGAGAGGAACACGATGCCGGTAAAAGTAAGCTCGTACAAGGCTTGGGTCAAAAGTTATTGCAGAAAAACTGTTTTCGAAAAAATCGGCTATTTTTGCAGTTTTTGCCCCCTGCAGGCAAAACCGTTGACGTTAGGTCAAATCTGAGAGAATTACTCAGAAAGGGCGTTAATAGGGCTATCGAATGCGCTTTTCCGCGGCGCTGTAGCTCTATTGGTTCCCGAGTTATGCGTTGGCTTCTTGGAAATTTTCGACATTCGACCTGGAAATCGGCGAAATTTTGCCTTCAATGACCTCTGGTGACCTGACCTTTGACCTGACCAAAAAATTGACCGAAGTGATTTCGTCATTATTTTTTACGCTCTTTCGAACGCCGCCTTCCGCGTATCGCTACGTGGCCCAGGAGCCGAGTTACAAGGGGGAAGGGGTGTTCAAACACCCCCCCCCAGCAGGGCGTGGAAATCCAGGACCCCCAGCAGGGCGCGGGTTAACAGACGTTGCGAATAGCCCGCGTTGGAATCGCATGGTTGGGAACACAACGCAAGTAAAAATGGACTTCCTTGATGAACCTACTTTTTAAGCATTGTAGCCTTTGTAATTTTGGATGTTTTGCTGTAGATATTATTTTCTACATATATACTATATAGGCACTCACTTTAAATCGCGCAATGCAATTGAACCATGGTAAAGACAATGATAAATGAACTGAGAGCTGACATGCCCCATGCTTTGTGTGTGTATGTGTGTGTGTGTGTTTTTTTTTTTTTTGGCGAGTCGATAAAAGTGGTTTTGGACACTGGATGAGTTTTTAGGGGTGTGGTGAGGGGGGATGTAATTCCACAGACCTGTCAGATTCACTAATGCAGTAGGTCTGTGCGGTGTGTTATCGGAGCATTCTTTGAAAGTCGTGAATAGGGCCACCGAGTACCTAAAGCCGTGATATTACCCCACAAAAACTTCTTTTAAACAACCGGGGATAGGTACATGAGCAGAGTAAATGCTATTACGAACGCCTATCACAATGCTGAGCGAATAGGAAAATCCATAGATGGAGAATTGTGCCGCGTTACGGGTGCTCGGGCGCAGCCAATCCACCGTTACCCCAGCGGTGACCTTGACCCGCATTGTCTGTCTCGGCTCCAAAGCCAAACCGGCGTGGAATTGGGAGCGTTCGAGCACTCATGGTCCAGCGCAATTCTCCACCTAAATCCATTCCTGATACACATTTGCTTGCTCATAGTCATGTAACCCCGGTAAATTCACCCAACTTTCATATTGGTCGCTCCATAGACAGATGGCCACAGAGATCAACTTAAAAGGCCATTGTTGCATTCATTTAGTGGAGATCATTAAAGAGCCGTGACAGGCCACAAGTCGCGTGACATCATACGTGTAACGACCAATGACGTCGGCCTGCAAAACCCAATGGAAGCGGCTAGCAGCGTGCAATAAAACAGGGCGCTGCTTTCTAAATGTCTGTCGTGCGCCATAAATGAATATATTCTTTGTAGCCTGGCAACTCAGTATCTTTTTTTAACTATTGTACTAGTATTTAATAATTTCATAATTTTATAATTGTGCTTACGCTTTATGTTGATATTAGTGATAAATCCTTAGATAAAGTAAATCGATGTGATATTTAATAGAAAAATAGCAAACTAACGCACCATTCATTCGAAAGCTGGGGAACCTACTAAAAAGAACTACTAAAATTCCTGAGGAACCAAAGGATCAAATGGGGATTAAATAGATGCCTGCTATTCCGTCGTGAAAACGGCCATTATGAATTTTATGAATTTTATGAAGCGTAATGAATTTTTAGCATACACACAGTGATCAAGGTATTTGTTACCGAAAGCTCTGTTTTTTAATTGTGTATTAGTATATTCCTTCTATCGCACAGCACGAATTCAGGAACCAAAAAAGGAAAAAAACACGCCCACCATTACTGAAGTACAGATCACATGCGGATCACAATGTTTCGAATTCGATATTTGAGCTTCGATATCTTCAAAACACGTTTCAACATTTTCATTGATCGTCAATTAGGTAGATAGGTAGATCTTGATTACCATTAACCAATATGCCCCAAGAATAAGAAGAAAGAAAAACTTCAAATCTAGCGAGGCTCTGGCTTTTCTAGCTGACCGCCTGTACATACCTTGTGCACTGTGCAGGGTGTATCTCCACGCACTGCGGATTGAGGCACCCGTCAGCGGCTCAGTTCAGCTAATTAGCTGCTCGGGGCGGCGTCAGTCGTCAATCGCGGCGCACTGACGGGAACATGGCGCGGCTGCGGTGAGCTGGCCGCCCGTCACATGCGCCCTGTCGGCGCCCGTCTTGTAAGGGTGTCGAACGAGGCGCCGTCTGCCGAGTACGCACTCAGGAACTCAGCCGTGGTAACTCAACTCACTAACATTCACTCTTGAGGGATAAGCACCACTGGAGTTTCACCACGCCTGTATGTTCCGCTTATAGTGGTTATTGGTGGATGGATGGAACAAGCCACAAGGCATCACGTACACGGCCGAATACCTATCACGGACTGGACAAAGTATCACAAAAGTATCGCAGACTGAACAAACTAACACGGACTGAGCTTAAAGGGACCCTCCCACCTTAACATTAGATTTGAGCTGAGATAGCCAAAATGGGGTCCCTGGCTCACAATTACCGGTTTCGGCACTCACAACATCGAGAAATGCCTTAAATCGGAAATATTGAATTTCAAAATTGCAGCATTTTGATTCAGAGGGGCTAATGCATAGGAATACCCCTCTGAATGTGTGACGTCAGCGCAGATATCTAACGATTTTTAAATGTTTGACTAAAACGTTTTGTAGCACGCGGTGGTATATGCTGCTTTGCGCGCAACAAGTGCCGTACTTTCAGCTGCCAAACTATTGCTTCCAAATAAAGTCGCTAGGAACAGCGGAGACCCAAAAAGTAAGCAAAAGTAAAAGTCTAATATCTTGAAAACCGGTGAATATTTTTCGGTGAAATTTGGTAGATATTCGTTTTCGCTCTTTCTGAACCGAGCGACATCACTTTCATGCCAATTCATAAACTTTTTTGAAGGTGGGAGGGTCCCTTTAATATCACGGACTAGGCGTCACGGACCTCACAGAGCATCACTGAGAGGGCCAAAATCACGGGCTGCATCACGAACTGCAGGGCCGAATATTGCAAGCCAAACTGGTAGCGCCTCAGGTAATCAGACAAAGTCTGCTGCTGTGTGCCAGTAACCGGGGACAGGACGGGGCGGGGCGACGCTCCAATCAACCCCACCGGTCGCCGCGACTCCGCCGGGACAAACGGCGCTGGGACGTCATCGACGCGACGGTCGACGGTCGGTGGTCGACGGTCGACGGTCGACGGTCGGTGGTCGGTGGTCGACGGTCGGCGGTTGACGGTCATTGTTCGACGGTCGGCGGTTGGTGGTCATTGTTCGACGCTCGGCGGTTGACGGTCGACGGTTGGTGGTTATTGTTCGACGGTCGACGGTCGGCGGCTGGTGGTCATTGTTCGACGCGACGTCGGCGGTCGACGCGACGTCGACGTCGGCGGTCGACGGTCGGCGGTCGGTGGTCGGCGGTTGACGGTCGTTGTTCGACGGTCGGCGGTCGACGGTCGACGGTTGACGGTTGACGGTCGACGGTTGGTGGTCGACGGTTGACGGTTGGTGGTTATTGTTCGACGGTCGGCGCTCGACGGTCGATGACGGTCATTGTTCGACGGTCGGCGATTGACGAGGGACCAAAGGACACCGACCAGTCGCCACAGAGGTGTGACGTGACTGCACAACGCTGATGGAACATTATGTCGTGAATCTTGACCGATATGAATCTTCGAAAACCTGTGTAGGTAAAAAGTCATCATGAATGGCATCGAAATTAGTATATAGCGCATAGATAGATAAATTGTGCATTGTTTTTATTAACCCTATTAGTGGCAGGCTCCTGGCTACCCCATATTAGTGGCAGGGGGGGGGGCTGTTTACGACCCCCCCTTGATATCTCGAGATCTAACCGGCCGATTTTCAAAATTCAAACGGCATTCGATTTGGCTCAACGAGATCTACATTTCTAAAAAAAATAAAATTAAAAAATGTCAATAGGGGGGTAGAGGGGGGTAAAAACGGGCAAATTGCAGACACATTTTAGACTGTTTATCACGGCCAGGTTTCTGAACCAATCTTAACGCAACTTTTGCCGATCGATAGAGAATGAACCAGGAATTCACATGGATCCTAAAAATATGCATTTTCAAAAATCATAGGCGGATACAGATCATTGAGATTGGGGGTACACAAAAAGTATAGTAAATAAGGTTTTTGTTGGTACTATTTCTAAAAAGGGTGGCAATGGTCTTGTTATGTTACAATTTTCTTATGAGAGAACGACTAAAATTGTATTGGTCATGCATAGGCGGTGTCAGGGCACCTATGTTGGGAGGTAAAAAATAACCCCCCTTTTTGGACGCCTGGATCCGCCTATTATAGCAAAAACGTATCAAAAGAGGATGCACAATAACTGCATATGTTATCACATGATACCTTTCATTCACTGTTCGTAAAACTGGTGCAGCATCGTGATCTTCGCCCAAATGACTCGCTTCACGAATAGGACCCCCCAATTCCCAGTGCTCTGGAGCCGCCCCTGGTAAAGTTATAAACTTGAAATTTTCAGGGAATGTGCCCAATTTAGTTTTAGGAAAAGTCAGAAAATTTCAGCAGGGTGAGACTAAATGCTTACTTCAAAATCTAAGCTGTGTTGCGGCATTGGCGGTTATGGGCGGCGTGTATGCCGCATGATTAGTAAGCGGCGACCACTAAATTAAAAACTTAAACGCTCCAACCTGTTTTCAATGAATAACACTGCATACCAAAAATGCCAATCGCTCTCGTCATAAGATATTTAGATTTAAATAACTAAGTTATCTGCATCATCATTTTGAACCAAATTAATGCTTTCAACTTAGTACTCACTCATTCCTTCCTTCGTTGGCTCCAAACAGTCTTTCGATTGTCTGGAAATCGTATGCCAAATCCCGCACCTGTATACGACTGGTGCATACAAAGGCCGATGTAAGAATTTCAATAGGCTCTCACATGCGATTTCCTGGCAACCCAAAAAGTCTGTTTCAGTCATGCTATCAAATCATGGTATATCAGCCCTGTCACCAGCTTATGACTGCTCTGCTTGTAGTGCCCCTGACCGTCACCGACTCCCTCCCCTAGTTTCCCTCCATCATCTCTCCACTAGATTTAGGTGATGCTCCGACAAATTCACAAACAAGACTGAACTTGTCCGGAGTTCGGACTGTGAGTTAACCCTCGCCCTTTAGGGGGGGGGGGTCGAACGGACTCCCTTCGGTTTTTCGCGAATAACTCGCGTAAAAAGCGGCCGATCACGACGTAACTTTTAGTACCCTCGCGTTGATCAATTTTACACCTACCCTGAAAATTTCATGACCCTGACGCAAATAACCTTTGACATGTGACCTACTTTTCGAGACCATGTTTGGCCGGATCCGCGATTCAGCGTATGTCGGCTCGCATTAGCAGCGCGTTTGCAGTCTTTTCGTGGTTTCAAGCGTTCAAACATGTGATATGATGTTGCCCCCATGCATTAGGGTGGGTGTCAAGGTCACCTGAAGGTCAGGTCATTGACCTTTGGTGACCTCGGTTCACTTTTTCGAGTTTGACATGTTTCTAGGCCAGTTTTTCGAGCTGAATTCGAATTAAGCAACCACATGAACGTTTACAAAGTAGTTTTGGTGCCTTCGTAACATGTTACGAGGCTGTCAGAGGCGGTTGACACCTAGGTACTACAAATACCCGGCAGAACCTCTACTGGTTGACCTGACCTGACCTAACCCGACCTGGCCTAAATGAATGAAGACATCATCTGTGATCAAAACTAGCATGATATTCGTGATCAGCACCCCGAAAAACCCCATAGCAGCCACACTACGACGTTCTAACAGGTCCCAACTTTCCCGCCTTTTGGGTCAATGACCTGACCTGAAAGGTCAACCGATGACCTAGGACCTTAAAATTGGATATCATCGGCTTCCTCTCGTCACTGGCAACACGCTCGTTTTTTCCGCGAAGCTCTAGCTTGATCAGGAGCGAAACGGCAAACGGCGAAACCTTTTGCGTTGTATGTATGTATGTATGTATTGACGATCAAGAGCAATCCACAATCGGCGTGGCGATTGTGGCTGGAAAAACACCAATACGGGCGAGGGTCAAGTTGAAAGTATTAATTTGGTTCAAAACAATGATATAGATAAGTTAGTTATTTAAATCTAAATATCCTATGACGAGAGCGATGGACATTTTTCGTATGCAGTGTTATCCATTGAAAACAGGTTAAAGCTATTGAGCTTTTAATTTAGTGGTCGCCGCTTACTAATCATGCGGCATACACGCCGCACGTAACCGCCAATGCCGCAACGCAGCTTAGATTTCGAAGTAAGCATTTAGTCTCACCCATTTCAGCATCGTAGCTTCAGCGGTTTCGGAGATATTCCCGAAAAACCTGAGGGGTGGATAAAAACAACCCCCCCCTGCCACTAATAGGGTTAATGTGGTCAGCGGCCGATTTACGCACGGGTCACAAAACTGACACTGGCACATTCATGCCTAAAGCGATTATTTCAAAAGATGATTTTTACAAAACCCTAAATCCAACCCCTTACCTTTCAAGATTATTCCATTCTTCGAATGTGACCCGGTTCGTTTATAAAACGTTTCATTTAGCACGTAGTTGAAAAAGCACAAAGAAGGCAAAAATTGTGCCGTTCTTAATAAAAACGGCAACATTTTTTTTTTGCTATAACCGTGCCGCGTGAATGCCGATTGGAGTAACATTTCTTTTACGATGGTGACCGCAGACCTGGGCATCATACTTTTTCGTGCATAGTTTATATGCAATTTGTAGTCCCTGGTCATTTTAGGCTAGGCACCGAGTCTGGAGCAATCCTCACGAACTCAAGGGCACTGCTTCACGAACTTCAAGAACACGCCAAAATTGCTGTACGAGTCTTCACATCCAAGGGGTCCGACTGGTCCAAGTATCTCGATTGCACGATTGCCTTGCAAATCATACTTAGTTGCTGTTGAAAATGACGGAATTTCAAACATTTATTTTTAACTCGTAAAAGCTTTCAAGAAAATTTAATAGTTAAAACGAATGAAAATCCTATGTCGTCATGGATGATTTTCATATAAAGAATAACAAAAGAGGCTCTGAAATTTACACTTCCGGGCTTAAAAAGACGATTTGATGCCTTTACGTTATCTAATGCCAATGTTTTTTATGAGCATATTCGCGAGAATGTTGAACATATCTGTTTAATTAATAGATGCTGATGGTAGGTAGATGTGAAGCTGTCTAGTTAGATGTTGCTCGCTTAGATTGGCAAGCCGTTTTAATGACTTTCAGACAATTGTAATGCAAGATAAGATTCAGTCGATTGGAAATATTCTGATTAGGTATTAAGCTTTTGGAATTTCAGCGCTGGTTGAAAATAGTTTACAACTAGTTGAGTCTCGCAATCGCAGAGAATCGCAGAGAAATCGTATTTTAAATGCATTTTCTTTTTCGTTCGGACAGATAATATAAAACCTGCTTACTGTGCGAACAATTTCGGCTGCATCATGGCTGGCTCGATAGATCGAGTCGAGTGATCACTGACCTGCCTCTGCGGTCCCGGACGGCCTCTGCACTATATCAGGGAATTACGCGGCTGACCCGCCGGGCTGGGGTGGAGGTGGGGGGGGGGGGGGGGTCACCGTCGCCATCCGCCGGGTGCCACGGCCGGCCGCCGCGCTGATCCCTCCGGCGCCTAGTTAATGACCGCCCTGAGTCTGATGGAGGGCGCAGACATCAGCATCATTAGCTGAACGATGAATGAAGGAGAATCAAGTGGCCTGCTCGCATCCCGATCCCATTTATCATGATAACCACACCGACGACCGTATATATCACTACGACGACATTCTCATCAGTGTCCTTATTTGAGTGTCTTAATTAGACACGTTGTTTTAGGGAAAACTGACTTCTTAAACGCTCAGTCGCAACTGCAGCACAAGAAACGCTTAAGTATATATTGGATAGCGATAGCACATATGTATAAATTTATTGCTTACCACTGCTGGACAAGAAAATGTTTTTTTATACCCTTCCAGATTAAAAATAGCTCACGCTGCACGGTGTGCATTGAGACCACGTACAATTTGAAGACAAAGCCACATATGACTTCATTATTCGTTATTCATTGGTAGAAGCAGCCTTTCAAATCGCTTTAATTAAAGAATGGATAGATCAATGCGCTAAGATTAGTTGGGTTTGCAGCGGGAATGTGTGCAGAGTTGGGGCGATGGCGTGGACGGGAATGGGTAGATAGAAATTATGGTTCGGTGAGAGCAACGGTAAGGTGTCGTATGAGTGCGATGTTGAGTGTAGCATGATTAGGCATAAAATGCATCGTGGACAACTTAATCAGGGTACTCTGAGGACAGGAACGGTGCTGTGAGGACAGGGACGGCGCAGTGTGGACATGAACTGCAGCAGACGGCTCAGCCCGCCGGCCGCGGTGAGTGACGGCCGCTGCGGAGGTCGTTGGCGCGTTTGAGGGCCGCGCGCGGTCAACTGGCCGGCCATCGGACATTCCGTAGCGCGCCAATAAATCGGCGGGGACCGGCACGCCGGCGGCGGCGGCCGGAGCGCGGCCCGTCCCCCTGACAGCCGGCGCCTATCGCCCGCGGCGCCCGATCGAGGTCAATCGTGAGCGGCCAGTGGCGGCACTTTATTGAAACCCGGCTACTGAGTCTTCTGTAGCTGACCACTTTTCACTTTTGATAGGATATTTGATTGGTTTCACCGTAAGAATGTTCTTTGAAGAAAAGGTGAGGTGCTGAAAAGGTGAGGTCCCGATCCCTGTGATATAAAGCGCTGAGTACCGACGTCTTTCAAATATAATTATGTATGAATCTAACTTGGATAAGACAGTAATTAGTCATCGTCTATCGGAGACCGCCCTCATTTGCAGGGTCATCATGGCTAGCCGGGAGACGTCGCCGTATGCAAACTGCCGGGCTGGAGCCGTCTGTCACGCGACGGCGACACCTGTGATCACTGGGGAGCTGCCAAAGCTCGTACCAGTAACGATCAGAAAAAGAAATGGCTCCACAACTCACATGACCCCTGCTACCAGAAAATGTTATTGGTTTGACCAGCGGGTCTAGCCCGCAACGAACTTTGTTTGTTTGTTTTGTTGGGTTAGGCCATTTCGGTCGACAAGACCATTGCAGAGCCGGAAGGATGATAGGAATTAGGGGGAGACATTGGTCTGGGCAGGCACCCTAGAGAGTCGCCGGGGCTGAGCCCGTCCAATGGACAGGCCGACCAGCCCCCCAAGCACTCTCTGCACCCGGCTACGGGGTGCAGCTCCCTCGGGAGCAGCGGTGCCGCTCCAAGGGAGCAGCCCGCATGAGATAAAGTTGCCTGTCCAGCCCGGAAGGGGGTTGCGGCGTGGAGGAGAAGGATTTCTGTATCCTGAGGATAGAAGCACGGATAGGTGCCGCAACGAACGACCAGGCAGCGTGGACCCTGAGCCGAGCACGGTCTTCACTTCTCCAGGCTGAGTCCCTCGACGTAATTGGCCCGCCTAGATGAATTGGAAGCTGGCACACAAACCGCCATGTCAGGTCGCAGCCCGTCTTGTCACGTTGATTGTAATTGTCGCATTGACACATGTGTCAGGGAGTCCTATATTGTCGCTACCAATTATTGTCTGCACAAAACCCTTATCCCGTAGGGGGAGGGGGAGGGCGAAACAGCGTCCTCTCTCCTGGCAATCTCCGAGCGTAACTTACAGCGATTTCGCCGCCAAAATTTATAGGCTTCACATCGATTCTGTAGCTGCTGACCAAAAAATAAGGCCGTTTCTATAGCCTGGTGACGCTTCCTCACGCGCTGGTCCCTGTCGAGTGTCGGGGTATGCAAAAAGTAGGCCAGTAGGTGTCCGACAGTGCCCATATTTCGTTCGGGTTTGGCGAGTCGCGCTATTTGTGGGCCAACAGCTGCGACCGAGAGCCTCTTCTCCTCTTATTAGCACTCGTCGAGGCGAGCTCAGGGCCGGCGGACGGGAGAGCGGCCAAACGGCGCGACACTGTCGCCACCTACAGCTGGGGGACCGTACTAGTGCTTTGCGGTATAGCCTGCAGGGCTGGACAGGTCAGGTTCAACTATTCGGCTTAGGAATATTGTTTAGGTGAGTAAGCAGGCTGTGTCAGTAAACTGGGAGCGGAAAAAATGTGTATGCCCCCCTAGTTCGAACGTCTGAACGTCTGTTTTAGCGTCCAACGTTAAAGTGTCTCTCAGGGATCCTCATGGCATGACCTTATTGACCCACCCTAACTGATGCTCTTTCTAATTTAAACGGACATCATATTTTTTCTCTTTATATGTCTTGCATGTATGTAGGTAGTTTGGCGTGTGACCTAACGGTTTCTGGTCGGTAATGTCTCTGTAGACTGTACAGTCACAAAAAAAAATGTTCGATGACATCTGCTGGATCCGAGGGGACGAATGATACAGGACCTGAACTCGGCGGCTTTTCCACGACGCAGTAGCTCTTTTTAGTCATGGGTTATGCGCCGATTTGTGAGAAAAAGAAACGTTTGGCTCTCTTTGAGCAATGAGCCAATCCATAACAAATACTTAATTCGGGCGCCATAAGCCCAGTCGTTTTCAATGTAGAATTGGTACACTCGGGGGCAGATTGATGTTCCACCACTCCCTACCTATCGGGCTCCCATGGCTAAGCACCGGCTGCTGCCAGTGGCAGCACTGGCAGCACTGGCACTGGCAGGCAGTGCTGAGCAGTGCTGACGGCAGGCAACACTGGCAGCAGCCAGTGCTGAGCCATAGGAGCCCGATGGGCAGGGCAAGGCCTCGTCTAACATGTTAACTGGGGGGGCCAAACCCCCGCAGTCATCGGCCTGGCCCCCCCAGTCAGGGCAAAAAGTCACTACTGGGGGGGCCGGCAATAGCCAAAAGGCAAACGAATTTTTGGCGTCAGTGCACATAAAAGCAAATGTGTAAACGAAACATGGGTGCAATGTGAGCACATTGATACCTACCCGATTACTTGGCCTGTCATCAAAAGTTTATTTTGTTTACCTGACCCTGAACCATTTTTTTTCGCTCAGCAATACGTTACATTTCGTCTTTTCAGGCGCCCAACTCCGTGTCTCGGATATTCTTTTTTTATAAATTTAGTCCGAACCTTTTGAATGGAAGGATTCACAAGGACAGAGCCCCCGCTAAGCAGAGCTTGTTGCGTTGGCCCTGCCCTCTACCCTCCGATCGCGCAATTCATGATCTATGGCAGAATTTAGAGCCCAAAGTTTAACGTATGCACATAGCCGCGCATGGCCGGTCGCCTCACTAACTTCGACTGGTTACGGCCTGCCACCAACCGTAACCATACTCGCCAGGAGGCTCGTAGACATCGAGCGACTCTGTCGCGCTTCGAAATCGAACCCGGACTGTTATAACCGGGACGCGTGCCCTCACCACGTGGAGTCCAACGCTCTACCGACAAAAATGTCTCCTTTACGCAAGGCCGTATATAGCCTTTACGTATCAATCTGTTGTTTCTGTCCTCGGGGCGTCACTTGTTTTTGCCTATCGTCGTCCTCACTATGCGGCGTCCAACTTCTGGCTGGACAGTCACCGGTGTGCGGCTAGGTAGCTGCTAATCGTAATGAAGCAGGCTCCCGTGGTGGTCGTACGTAGGCGCAGATTGGTGGTCTGTCTGTGGGGACGGGAACTGGTTACTGGATTATCTAAAGAAGTCGGCGTGGAGTCCCGGTGGGCAAATGCCAGCCACGGTCCCAACGGGCCTCAAATTGCACTACTACACGAGGAAATCTTCATTTTTTTGTTTAGTTTATAGCCTCTGACGACCTTAATTAAGGTTGTGTCGGAGATCCACGGCGATTACGGAGAATCCACCTGAGAAGCCATCAGTATCCAAGTTGATGCATAGGCATTACACTAGTCTGAGGGGGCCCTAGTGGGAAAATACTGTCTCAACTCAGATTGACCCTTAAAGCCTGGTATGGATCATATAAACCAGTGTGGGCTACCATAGAGGCCGGCGTGGGTCCAGAAGCTGGTATTAGCCCTCAGAGCTCGGCAGAGCCCAGAGTCAAGCGCTCAGTCTATCAGCGTGTGGGCCCCCGACATAAAGCTCGGCATGCAAATTCCTTAGACAAGGCACTGCCACTCAAACAAACGCTCAACACCGATAAGTGTAATTATTACTGTCTGATGGGGCAATGTGAGGAGGCGAGGCTACAAACTAATATAAAAGCATGGGTCGGATGGCCTATTATTTTTTCTTTAGTTTTCAAAAAAAAAAATGGTGTCAGGGCTAAGATGAAAATAAGTGGTCTAAATCCGGTGAGAAAACAGGATTTGGGGGTACCCTAGGTTTGGCTCCTTCAGGCTCTGGCCCCCCCAGTGAAAATTCCTTAGACGAGGCCCTGGGGCAGGGAGTGGTGGAACATCAATCTGCCCCCGCCCCGAGTGTACCTTGGACGTGCGCACGTGCAAAGTGAGAAATGATTCGTGCGTGTTACCCCTTAAACGACTCCAAACGGTAGTGTACCGAATTTGAGCGTAATCACCCCAGCCGTTCTCGAGATGTGAAAGCGACTATTGCACCTAAATACGTGCAATATCACCTCAACCGAGATGCATGGAAATGCACTGGCCACTTCCCAGTGAGTGCCTGGGCGATATGCCAAGTTTCAGTGCAACCACCCCAATAATCGCTGAGTTAATTGTATTAAAAGAAATTCACACGTTTTTTATTCTGCACGCGCCACTGGACGGCGGACACGTCAACGTGCCGTGTTAGCCACCCACAAGCATTGAGAATAGTACCTAGGTATGTACGATACTTGGTCGAAGGTTTGAAACTACAGCGGACATCACAAGTAAATCGGCACAGCGTCTGCTTAGTTATGGGCCTTTATGGGCCATGGTCTCCCGGTCGCTCACGGCTCATGCATGCTCATAATTTTCATCTGCATCTGGGCATTACGAAGACTTCGCTTGGCGCTTGGCGCGGTTCGTTCGACCAAAGGCTAGAAAGATAACACACCTATTCATAGTAATTTGAAATTAAGGCGACCGATGTCTATGCACTATGCAGTATGCACTTTGCAGTGCTGAATCTGACTCCCCATTTTTTCGCGACATTTGCATCACTTTGAAAACACAAGCTATCCGACCCCCATCTAGCTCTACCCTCCCCGACAGATGCCCGCGGGCGCCGTTTCCGCTGCCCCTCCCTCCCCTCCCCGTTACCTCCCCGGATGTGTAACTGCCGCGTTGATGAGATGCTCGGATGTTTCGGACCGCGGGACCGCCAGATGGCGCGTGCCTCGTCTGCACGGGGGCGCGTCTCGGCGCCCCTCCAGAGCCGGGCGCGCGGCACGTGCCGGGCGGCACGGCGCGGCGGCCGGCGCGGTCGATACTGGCGGTGCGGCTGCCCCTTTGTACGCCGCCGGCGGGCACGGCCGGCCGGTCAGCAGCCAGCGGCGCGAACCGCTCAGTAGTGCCGCGGCAATGCGTGGAGCGGGGAGCCAGGCTGTCCGTGTGTGGCTGGTGACCTGTGTGCTGACCAGCGCCGCCGCCGACCGGCCCGGGTGAGTATCCAGCCGTCCGCCCCGCCCTGACTCACCGGCCGGCGGTAGACGGGGTCGTCTCGTCGGTCGATTGTCCCGCGGAGGGGCGACGACCCCAGCGACCAGCTGACTCAGCCGGCTAACTCACGTGCTCGAAATCTGCCGCGGCCAGCCGGCACCAGCATCCTCGACCAGCTTCACTAAGCCCACTCACCCAGGCTGAGACGATTTTCAGTTAGGGTGCAGTGAGTCATGCTATCTCAAAGCGGTTGCAGGCTGCAGCAGCGAGTAACTATGTAAACAAGGTGCGGTGCCCTTACGGGACGCATGCCATTGCACAGTGGCCCTTTTCAGAATTAGCACGCATAAATTCAAAATATTTTTTCTCTTCTTTTGAGTAAAAAGCAGTCTAATCGTGTGCAAAACATTCCAAACTATCCGATGGTGCCATTTTTACCTCCTAAAAATAATTATCTTTGGTAAAACTGACCGCAAAATCGAAGTTTGTCGAGAGGCGCGCGGACACCACCGGCGGACCCTAAAAAGTAGGGTGATATGAACATCAATTTGTAAGGCTTTCGGTGAGAAAATATTAAAAATTAGTGGCATGGCTGTGAAGCTGAGTTTACGTAGAAGCCCTAGAAACCACAATTTTCATTATATAAACTGAAATAGACCACTTTTGCCGAATATTGTGGACACAATAACAGGACAATTATTAACTGGAGATGGCGGCATACATATGAAGCTTTATGTTAAGTAGCACACTCTGGAACATGTCGTATTATACATCGTTCGAATCGCCGATCTCTTCTGACCATGTCCACCAAAGGGCATCGCGCCATTTTGCGCCATTTTGCTTCTACGGTGGAGAACGTGAGCCAGTTCAGTCCGCGAGCGGCTGAGGCTCCTGTTCGATACGACTAAGCTCATTGACCTGGCTCGAAGCTGGTGTCACCTGGTGGGCGCCTAAATGTGGCTTGACTTTTGCCATAAGATGTGCTTATTGAAATGTCATGTAGGCATAACGCTGTGCTCAAGAAAAACTGTCCGATTTCTTGTCGCGTTTGATGTCCAAGCCGCACAAGTCCCGTGGTCGGCTTAAGATCTAACGTCAAAAGCGCCTATGTGTTTGTATTGTTCGCGTCGCGCTGACCTTAGTTGCTGCCCGGCCGGGGCCGACTAACGGTGGCTGGCAACAGCTGCAGATGCGGTCACGTGACGCCCTGGGGCGTCCTGGCGGTCAGTGCAGCGCGGTCGGCTGGCGGGCTCGCCACACTTGCGTTCGGAGCGGCCTGGGCCGGCGGGCGAGCCGTGCGAACGTGCGCCAAATCTTGGGCCGAGCGGCCTGTCGCTGTTGGGCCGAATCTCCTTGGGCAGTTCGTTTCTTTTCTTGTCTTTGCATTGGCAGGGAATACGTCCTTGATCACGTGGTGATGTCTTGCACCACTTTCAGGTAATGTGGGAATTAATGCGTGCTAATTCTGAAAAAGGGCCACTGTGCATTGGCGAAAACTACTAAAGCTCGCTTGATGCTCCCGTTAATTTGAATTACGCATTTCGTTCACTCTAAGACTGTTTTATTTTGCTCAACAAAGAAGGCATTTATTTCAAACGAGATCTCCTCCGGTGCGATGGTGACACCGAAGAAAAGGTGCTTGCTGCAGTTCGATTCGATATCGGTTTTGCGATTCGCGGTGGACGTGGACGGACACTCTCGTTGTCGGCTGATGCTATATTGATATTCGCTCGTGCCAGAAAGAGGATTGTCGGGTGCTCTTCCTGGTGATAATGGTGAAAAAACTGATCGGGTTTGGACGCGGCCGTCGCGTCGGCAAAGGACGGTGACCTATTAGGGTGACCCTTTTTGCAACTTTTTTTTAGAAGCTAGCCAGCACGCCCCTAGATCGACGTGGCTTGATGCCCTGAGCACGAAAATACCATTTTTGACCAGAATTTTTGAATTTGAAAGCCCGCCCCAAAATTTAAAGATGGAAAAATGAGCCTGTTTTTGCGATTCTGACATTTTCGGTGCAGCTATTCAATAGTTTCTATTTAAAGAGCATAGTGAAATGGCATAATATAAGTTACCACACTAATTCTGCGCCGGCATGGTAAGTTTCATACCTCTACTCCCATTTTACCAGTTTTTATCGAAGATTTTCCGATGAGCGTCGGCCGCCCGTTTAGCTCGAGCTTTCAGAACCGGTCAGTAGATGGCTGCACATTCGTACCATGGACGGGACGCCTGTGATTGGCTCTCGACGTGGTTTGTATTATTATTTCCTCTTCAGCAGAAGGAAACTTGTACATTTCGATGTTTACCACATTTCCATCACATTCATTTCACCTTGCATGCATACTGAAGCATGAAAAACACGCGTGCCCGAAAAACGATGATGCGTTTTTACGCTCAATAACGTGTTTTAAAGTGTGTGGATTTTGAGTACCAGCTTTATGGAGGGCTCTCAGTGTGTCTTTTATTGTCATTTCCATATCCGCATTAAAAATTCATATTTTTGTTTTTGTCTCCATTAGTCTTATATTTTATCCTATATAGTATGTATAACAACCGTTATAGGTATGCATGTTATTCCCTTTCAACCACTTACGGGAGCACTCAGTCTGTTACGAGGGACATTGCTACTAGCAAGGTAGATGCTTTGTTCAGATTTAGAAAATTGCGGTTCGTCATAAATAAATCCAGCAGCTCTAGGTCACATGTCAGCGCCCGAGGCGCCGCTCGCACGTAATGGGTCAATCTCATAAAGGGCGGCAGTCGCTGACACAGCTTCGCCATGGCGCCAAGGGATGACCGGAGACCAGTTGGAGAAGTTTTTGGAGACCCCGCTCCTGACCGGACTGCCGTGTCATACGCAGTCCACGGAGCGAGCCGTCAAAGTGACGACGGAGGCGGCCGGGCAGGTCAGAGGGGCTCGGCGACAGGACGGCCATGCGCTAAACAAGCTGGCGTGGAGGAGGCGAAACCCAGGACAGGTGGTGAAGAAGAAGTACCGCCCAGTCAAAACCACAGCAGAGAAGGAGGGATAGACAGCTCGGAGAGCTGAATGCACCAAATTCAGCAGCAGACCGGGAGTCGGGCGCGTCGATCGGGGCGACAGGAAAAGCCAGGCACGGACGATAAGAAACTTATTTACTGCGCAAAGACCTTGTACATACAATGCTGTGTTTTCCGTCGTCCCGCTGTGATGAGCGCTGCTTGTCTGGCGCTGTGCGTCCGTCGTATTTTATGTGAAGTATGTTATGGGCACACAGTGCGGTAACTCGTGCAATACAGATCTCATTTGTAGACAATTGTCTTTTTCAGGCTGCACAGCGCCGTTAAATGGCCTAGAGACGCTGCAAACTATCACACTTTCCTGGCAACGTCCATGGGATAATTAGTGTTTATTGTCATAGTTAAAGCGGACACGGTGCCCCAGTGCTCTCATGTTCCATTTCCTAGGTCCCAAAGGTTCCAGAGCCCATGGTCAGACAGCTCTCATTTGCCGTTAGACACGTTACTGGAAACAACCGCGAGTTAAATGCGATTTTTCGCTGAATTGTGTAGTTTTCAAGCTGGAATATATTACAAATGTGATCAAATATAGGGCTAATGGCGACAAAAACATAAAAACATGCCAGTTCCTTCATACTGGAATGGAAACAACACTAAAAGACACTCTGAAAACCTTCCCCAAAGCCGAGACGTGAAGCCCATTGTGCTGCCATCTACCCAGCCAGCAATCCCACTCCGTTCCCGATCGGGATTTTCGGACTCAGCCCGCACCACCCCGATCGGGACCGGAGTGGGACGGGATTGGGAAATGAGACACTTTGTACGGGCTGGAACGGTCCGGATATCCCAACCTACCCCGCACGGCCGTTTGGGAGATCCCGCACGTATCCGGACCGCCTTATGACGTTTTAACAAGCGCTGAACTCCGATCCCGATCGGGATTCCCCAAATCTCCCCGCACAACCGGTTCGGAAATCCCGCACGCATCCGGACCGCCTTATGGCATTTTAACAAGCGATGAACTCCGATCCCGATCGGGATGTCCCAACTCGGCCCGCACGGCCGGTTCGGGAATACCGCAGGCATCTGACATATTAACCGCAGTCTCATAACCGCAGATTGCTGTTATGCAGATGCGACCACTTTGCTTGCGCCACCGCAACCCCCTCGCCTCTTCATTATTCTCCAATTCAACCTTTATACCTAATACCTGCACGACAAAATGAATTACATTGGACACTGAAATATATTCACAAATTTACTGGTTGCACACAGGTCAAATTTTTACAAATTCACAGCATGGCCAGCACATTCGTGGCGTCGGCCATCATCTTAGCGCCGCTGCAACTTGCAAGGCGCTGGCACAGCGGACTCACTTCCGGTGTTCACAGTCATTATAGCAGGCCTGTGCCTTGTTCGTGTCGGCTCCTCTGCGGACAGTGTGTCCGTCTGCCGTCACGGGCTTCAGAGAGCCACCGCGAAACTAGACGGCTGGTATCTGGTCGGGCGGTTCACCACTGTGCGAAGAGAGCATCTGAAAATGACCAAGAGGTAATTAATCAAAGCCTGGGACACACTAAAAATCACTAAAAAATAACCCACATCTGACATTTTACATGGTATGCCTGGTAATTCAGGTTTCAAACCTTCAATGCAACCATTAGGTAACGACACTTGACAATGAGACCAAACATCTTCTGTCCATGATAACTGATCAAACATGCGACAGCACGAGTGTAATTCACATGCCGTACAACCACAACGAACATAACAATTTTTATTACCTATAGCTTTCCCGCTCCCTACATCACGGATGAAGTGTGCACTACATATACTCACCCTGTTCTCAAAGACGGATTGATTTCCCTGCAACGACAACAGTTGAACCGACCGCTTGCTAGAGCCAGTTCAAAAGCAATATCCTGAGGCAGCAGCTCAAAGGAGGGATCGACACTTGACCAACGCGGCAGCGAGACTGGCCGCTGCGCTCAGAGGACGCGTCTGCCTGCACGCAGCCCATCTGATTGCTTTTCCAGGCTTTCTGGGCCACCGGATATGGTGCCCGAAGCGCCTTCTCAGATCGGTTGGGATAACAACGTAAATCACAAGCCTGTCTAAACATGGGATTCGATTGGGCTATCCGTATCGCGTCCCAACCGATTAAGCATGCGGTCCGGAAATCCTGAGTCGCCCTACCGCCGGCCTCTGAGGTCCGGTATCGATTGGGACAACCCAAGCCTACCCAACCCAGTAGGGACAAGTCTGGACATCCGGAGCCTATCCCGACCGTCCCCAACCGCATCCCGGACGAATTGCTGGCTGGGTATGGACAGATCTATGAACTCGGGAGCTGCGGGCGGCTGACTCTCGTCGGAAAAAAAACAGCGATAAAAAGCGGTAAAACGGGTGTAGATGTCTGAAACTTGCCATGCCGGCGCAGAATTAGTGTCGTAACTTATATTATGCCATTTCACTATGCTTTTTAAATAGCAACTATCGAATACCTGCACCGAAAGTGCCAGAATCGCAAAAATATGCTCATTTTCCCATCTTTAAATTTTGGGGCGGGCTTCCAAATTCAAAATTTCTGGTCAAAAATGGTATTTTCGTACTCAGGGCATCAAGCCACGTCGATCTAGGGGCGTGCTGGCTAACTTCTAAAAAAAAGTTGCAAAAAGGGTCACCCTAGTGACCTATGGATTGTAGCCCACACATGGTCCCACATGGATCGGGCCGCTGAGCGCCGGCTGGACGGAAGGGACGGGAAGAACGATAGGCAAACGAAGCACGCGTCTGAACTCAGTCGGACAGCCAATTGGGAGACAAATCAGATCAAAAGGCACAGCCGACATTTTGATTACCAGCGGAAAATTCTTGACAAATTTATACGGAACCAGAACAGTGACGTTTTCGGTCACACTCCCCAGCAGAAAACCGGGGCACAAAGCGCCATGAAACTCGTCATACCTATCTCATCATGCATCAAGTAGGGAGGAGCATCTGTTGCTACGTCCGCTTATCTAAGAAACTTAAAAAAGATAAATGACGCGGAAAAGCCATTACCTAACCCTCGCCCTGGCAGAGGGGTGGGTCGATGCGAGCACCCCCCCCCCCTAAGGTTTTTCCAAGATAGCCGAAAAACGGCAGCGTGCAGCGCCGCCAACTTTTGCACAGCTTATGGGGCAACCTTTTTACATATGACCTGACAATTTCAGGTCCGGATGACCTTGGGTCAGGTCACCAGGTCAGAAAACCGGTACAAGGTCATGAGCAAATTTCAATGTTCTTTAATGCACCTGTTCGATAGCTATAGTTAGAATATAGTATATTTATACGTGTAGTATATATATAGTATATTTATATTTAAAGTATATGTATAGTATATTTATAGTTCGATAGCTCTTTCAAATAACTTTTGCAGAGTGCAGTCTTGACCTCAGATTGACCGCAGGGCAACGGTTCGACTCGCGGAGGACGAAAACTGCCAAATTAGACACATGCAGAGGCAATGTTTCTACATAACAATGCATGACATTTGTTTTTACCGCCATCAGGTTCCTCTCGGAAAGACGCTTGAAATGAACTAAAAGTTGACCTTTAAAGGTCACTTAGAAATTTAGCCTGTGGTTGACCAGAACTTGACAGTTACTGAAGGTTTGCCATCTGTTGCACCCTGCCCATTGCATGCCGGTATGAGTTTTCATTGTTCTAAAAATACTTGCGGCATTGACTCTTTTTAACCCTATTAGTGGCAGGCTCCTGGCTACCCCTATTAGTGGCAGGGGGGGCTGTTTACGACCCCCCTTGATATCTCGAGATCTAACGGGCCGATTTTCAAAATTCAAACGGCATTCGATTTCGCTCAACGTGATCTACATTTCTAAAAAATAAAAATTAAAAAATGTTAATAGGGATTTAATAGATGGATTGTAGCCCACACATGGTCCCACATGGATCGGGCCGCTGAGCGCCGGCTGGACGGAAGGGACGGGAAGAACGATAGGCAAACGAAGCACGCGTCTGAACTCAGTCGGACAGCCAATTGGGAGACAAATCAGATCAAAAGGCACAGCCGACATTTTGATTACCAGCGGAAAATTCTTGACAAATTTATACGGAACCAGAACAGTGACGTTTTCGGTCACACTCCCCAGCAGAAAACCGGGGCACAAAGCGCCATGAAACTCGTCATACCTATCTCATCATGCATCAAGTAGGGAGGAGCATCTGTTGCTACGTCCGCTTATCTAAGAAACTTAAAAAAGATAAATGACGCGGAAAAGCCATTACCTAACCCTCGCCCTGGCAGAGGGGTGGGTCGATGCGAGCACCCCCCCCCCCCTAAGGTTTTTCCAAGATAGCCGAAAAACGGCAGCGTGCAGCGCCGCCAACTTTTGCACAGCTTATGGGGCAACCTTTTTACATATGACCTGACAATTTCAGGTCCGGATGACCTTGGGTCAGGTCACCAGGTCAGAAAACCGGTACAAGGTCATGAGCAAATTTCAATGTTCTTTAATGCACCTGTTCGATAGCTATAGTTAGAATATAGTATATTTATACGTGTAGTATATATATAGTATATTTATATTTAAAGTATATGTATAGTATATTTATAGTTCGATAGCTCTTTCAAATAACTTTTGCAGAGTGCAGTCTTGACCTCAGATTGACCGCAGGGCAACGGTTCGACTCGCGGAGGACGAAAACTGCCAAATTAGACACATGCAGAGGCAATGTTTCTACATAACAATGCATGACATTTGTTTTTACCGCCATCAGGTTCCTCTCGGAAAGACGCTTGAAATGAACTAAAAGTTGACCTTTAAAGGTCACTTAGAAATTTAGCCTGTGGTTGACCAGAACTTGACAGTTACTGAAGGTTTGCCATCTGTTGCACCCTGCCCATTGCATGCCGGTATGAGTTTTCATTGTTCTAAAAATACTTGCGGCATTGACTCTTTTTAACCCTATTAGTGGCAGGCTCCTGGCTACCCCTATTAGTGGCAGGGGGGGCTGTTTACGACCCCCCTTGATATCTCGAGATCTAACGGGCCGATTTTCAAAATTCAAACGGCATTCGATTTCGCTCAACGTGATCTACATTTCTAAAAAATAAAAATTAAAAAATGTTAATAGGGATTTAATAGATGGATTGTAGCCCACACATGGTCCCACATGGATCGGGCCGCTGAGCGCCGGCTGGACGGAAGGGACGGGAAGAACGATAGGCAAACGAAGCACGCGTCTGAACTCAGTCGGACAGCCAATTGGGAGACAAATCAGATCAAAAGGCACAGCCGACATTTTGATTACCAGCGGAAAATTCTTGACAAATTTATACGGAACCAGAACAGTGACGTTTTCGGTCACACTCCCCAGCAGAAAACCGGGGCACAAAGCGCCATGAAACTCGTCATACCTATCTCATCATGCATCAAGTAGGGAGGAGCATCTGTTGCTACGTCCGCTTATCTAAGAAACTTAAAAAAGATAAATGACGCGGAAAAGCCATTACCTAACCCTCGCCCTGGCAGAGGGGTGGGTCGATGCGAGCACCCCCCCCCCCTAAGGTTTTTCCAAGATAGCCGAAAAACGGCAGCGTGCAGCGCCGCCAACTTTTGCACAGCTTATGGGGCAACCTTTTTACATATGACCTGACAATTTCAGGTCCGGATGACCTTGGGTCAGGTCACCAGGTCAGAAAACCGGTACAAGGTCATGAGCAAATTTCAATGTTCTTTAATGCACCTGTTCGATAGCTATAGTTAGAATATAGTATATTTATACGTGTAGTATATATATAGTATATTTATATTTAAAGTATATGTATAGTATATTTATAGTTCGATAGCTCTTTCAAATAACTTTTGCAGAGTGCAGTCTTGACCTCAGATTGACCGCAGGGCAACGGTTCGACTCGCGGAGGACGAAAACTGCCAAATTAGACACATGCAGAGGCAATGTTTCTACATAACAATGCATGACATTTGTTTTTACCGCCATCAGGTTCCTCTCGGAAAGACGCTTGAAATGAACTAAAAGTTGACCTTTAAAGGTCACTTAGAAATTTAGCCTGTGGTTGACCAGAACTTGACAGTTACTGAAGGTTTGCCATCTGTTGCACCCTGCCCATTGCATGCCGGTATGAGTTTTCATTGTTCTAAAAATACTTGCGGCATTGACTCTTTTTAACCCTATTAGTGGCAGGCTCCTGGCTACCCCTATTAGTGGCAGGGGGGGCTGTTTACGACCCCCCTTGATATCTCGAGATCTAACGGGCCGATTTTCAAAATTCAAACGGCATTCGATTTCGCTCAACGTGATCTACATTTCTAAAAAATAAAAATTAAAAAATGTTAATAGGGATTTAATAGATGGATTGTAGCCCACACATGGTCCCACATGGATCGGGCCGCTGAGCGCCGGCTGGACGGAAGGGACGGGAAGAACGATAGGCAAACGAAGCACGCGTCTGAACTCAGTCGGACAGCCAATTGGGAGACAAATCAGATCAAAAGGCACAGCCGACATTTTGATTACCAGCGGAAAATTCTTGACAAATTTATACGGAACCAGAACAGTGACGTTTTCGGTCACACTCCCCAGCAGAAAACCGGGGCACAAAGCGCCATGAAACTCGTCATACCTATCTCATCATGCATCAAGTAGGGAGGAGCATCTGTTGCTACGTCCGCTTATCTAAGAAACTTAAAAAAGGTAAATGACGCGGAAAAGCCATTACCTAACCCTCGCCCTGGCAGAGGGGTGGGTCGATGCGAGCACCCCCCCCCCCCCCTAAGGTTTTTCCAAGATAGCCGAAAAACGGCAGCGTGCAGCGCCGCCAACTTTTGCACAGCTTATGGGGCAACCTTTTTACATATGACCTGACAATTTCAGGTCCGGATGACCTTGGGTCAGGTCACCAGGTCAGAAAACCGGTACAAGGTCATGAGCAAATTTCAATGTTCTTTAATGCACCTGTTCGATAGCTATAGTTAGAATATAGTATATTTATACGTGTAGTATATATATAGTATATTTATATTTAAAGTATATGTATAGTATATTTATAGTTCGATAGCTCTTTCAAATAACTTTTGCAGAGTGCAGTCTTGACCTCAGATTGACCGCAGGGCAACGGTTCGACTCGCGGAGGACGAAAACTGCCAAATTAGACACATGCAGAGGCAATGTTTCTACATAACAATGCATGACATTTGTTTTTACCGCCATCAGGTTCCTCTCGGAAAGACGCTTGAAATGAACTAAAAGTTGACCTTTAAAGGTCACTTAGAAATTTAGCCTGTGGTTGACCAGAACTTGACAGTTACTGAAGGTTTGCCATCTGTTGCACCCTGCCCATTGCATGCCGGTATGAGTTTTCATTGTTCTAAAAATACTTGCGGCATTGACTCTTTTTAACCCTATTAGTGGCAGGCTCCTGGCTACCCCTATTAGTGGCAGGGGGGGCTGTTTACGACCCCCCTTGATATCTCGAGATCTAACGGGCCGATTTTCAAAATTCAAACGGCATTCGATTTCGCTCAACGTGATCTACATTTCTAAAAAATAAAAATTAAAAAATGTTAATAGGGATTTAATAGATGGATTGTAGCCCACACATGGTCCCACATGGATCGGGCCGCTGAGCGCCGGCTGGACGGAAGGGACGGGAAGAACGATAGGCAAACGAAGCACGCGTCTGAACTCAGTCGGACAGCCAATTGGGAGACAAATCAGATCAAAAGGCACAGCCGACATTTTGATTACCAGCGGAAAATTCTTGACAAATTTATACGGAACCAGAACAGTGACGTTTTCGGTCACACTCCCCAGCAGAAAACCGGGGCACAAAGCGCCATGAAACTCGTCATACCTATCTCATCATGCATCAAGTAGGGAGGAGCATCTGTTGCTACGTCCGCTTATCTAAGAAACTTAAAAAAGATAAATGACGCGGAAAAGCCATTACCTAACCCTCGCCCTGGCAGAGGGGTGGGTCGATGCGAGCACCCCCCCCCCTAAGGTTTTTCCAAGATAGCCGAAAAACGGCAGCGTGCAGCGCCGCCAACTTTTGCACAGCTTATGGGGCAACCTTTTTACATATGACCTGACAATTTCAGGTCCGGATGACCTTGGGTCAGGTCACCAGGTCAGAAAACCGGTACAAGGTCATGAGCAAATTTCAATGTTCTTTAATGCACCTGTTCGATAGCTATAGTTAGAATATAGTATATTTATACGTGTAGTATATATATAGTATATTTATATTTAAAGTATATGTATAGTATATTTATAGTTCGATAGCTCTTTCAAATAACTTTTGCAGAGTGCAGTCTTGACCTCAGATTGACCGCAGGGCAACGGTTCGACTCGCGGAGGACGAAAACTGCCAAATTAGACACATGCAGAGGCAATGTTTCTACATAACAATGCATGACATTTGTTTTTACCGCCATCAGGTTCCTCTCGGAAAGACGCTTGAAATGAACTAAAAGTTGACCTTTAAAGGTCACTTAGAAATTTAGCCTGTGGTTGACCAGAACTTGACAGTTACTGAAGGTTTGCCATCTGTTGCACCCTGCCCATTGCATGCCGGTATGAGTTTTCATTGTTCTAAAAATACTTGCGGCATTGACTCTTTTTAACCCTATTAGTGGCAGGCTCCTGGCTACCCCTATTAGTGGCAGGGGGGGCTGTTTACGACCCCCCTTGATATCTCGAGATCTAACGGGCCGATTTTCAAAATTCAAACGGCATTCGATTTCGCTCAACGTGATCTACATTTCTAAAAAATAAAAATTAAAAAATGTTAATAGGGATTTAATAGATGGATTGTAGCCCACACATGGTCCCACATGGATCGGGCCGCTGAGCGCCGGCTGGACGGAAGGGACGGGAAGAACGATAGGCAAACGAAGCACGCGTCTGAACTCAGTCGGACAGCCAATTGGGAGACAAATCAGATCAAAAGGCACAGCCGACATTTTGATTACCAGCGGAAAATTCTTGACAAATTTATACGGAACCAGAACAGTGACGTTTTCGGTCACACTCCCCAGCAGAAAACCGGGGCACAAAGCGCCATGAAACTCGTCATACCTATCTCATCATGCATCAAGTAGGGAGGAGCATCTGTTGCTACGTCCGCTTATCTAAGAAACTTAAAAAAGATAAATGACGCGGAAAAGCCATTACCTAACCCTCGCCCTGGCAGAGGGGTGGGTCGATGCGAGCACCCCCCCCCTAAGGTTTTTCCAAGATAGCCGAAAAACGGCAGCGTGCAGCGCCGCCAACTTTTGCACAGCTTATGGGGCAACCTTTTTACATATGACCTGACAATTTCAGGTCCGGATGACCTTGGGTCAGGTCACCAGGTCAGAAAACCGGTACAAGGTCATGAGCAAATTTCAATGTTCTTTAATGCACCTGTTCGATAGCTATAGTTAGAATATAGTATATTTATACGTGTAGTATATATATAGTATATTTATATTTAAAGTATATGTATAGTATATTTATAGTTCGATAGCTCTTTCAAATAACTTTTGCAGAGTGCAGTCTTGACCTCAGATTGACCGCAGGGCAACGGTTCGACTCGCGGAGGACGAAAACTGCCAAATTAGACACATGCAGAGGCAATGTTTCTACATAACAATGCATGACATTTGTTTTTACCGCCATCAGGTTCCTCTCGGCAAGACGCTTGAAATGAACTAAAAGTTGACCTTTAAAGGTCACTTAGAAATTTAGCCTGTGGTTGACCAGAACTTGACAGTTACTGAAGGTTTGCCATCTGTTGCACCCTGCCCATTGCATGCCGGTATGAGTTTTCATTGTTCTAAAAATACTTGCGGCATTGACTCTTTTTAACCCTATTAGTGGCAGGCTCCTGGCTACCCCTATTAGTGGCAGGGGGGGGGCTGTTTACGACCCCCCTTGATATCTCGAGATCTAACGGGCCGATTTTCAAAATTCAAACGGCATTCGATTTCGCTCAACGTGATCTACATTTCTAAAAATAAAAATTAAAAAATGTTAATAGGGATTTAATAGATGGATTGTAGCCCACACATGGTCCCACATGGATCGGGCCGCTGAGCGCCGGCTGGACGGAAGGGACGGGAAGAACGATAGGCAAACGAAGCACGCGTCTGAACTCAGTCGGACAGCCAATTGGGAGACAAATCAGATCAAAAGGCACAGCCGACATTTTGATTACCAGCGGAAAATTCTTGACAAATTTATACGGAACCAGAACAGTGACGTTTTCGGTCACACTCCCCAGCAGAAAACCGGGGCACAAAGCGCCATGAAACTCGTCATACCTATCTCATCATGCATCAAGTAGGGAGGAGCATCTGTTGCTACGTCCGCTTATCTAAGAAACTTAAAAAAGATAAATGACGCGGAAAAGCCATTACCTAACCCTCGCCCTGGCAGAGGGGTGGGTCGATGCGAGCACCCCCCCCCCCTAAGGTTTTTCCAAGATAGCCGAAAAACGGCAGCGTGCAGCGCCGCCAACTTTTGCACAGCTTATGGGGCAACCTTTTTACATATGACCTGACAATTTCAGGTCCGGATGACCTTGGGTCAGGTCACCAGGTCAGAAAACCGGTACAAGGTCATGAGCAAATTTCAATGTTCTTTAATGCACCTGTTCGATAGCTATAGTTAGAATATAGTATATTTATACGTGTAGTATATATATAGTATATTTATATTTAAAGTATATGTATAGTATATTTATAGTTCGATAGCTCTTTCAAATAACTTTTGCAGAGTGCAGTCTTGACCTCAGATTGACCGCAGGGCAACGGTTCGACTCGCGGAGGACGAAAACTGCCAAATTAGACACATGCAGAGGCAATGTTTCTACATAACAATGCATGACATTTGTTTTTACCGCCATCAGGTTCCTCTCGGAAAGACGCTTGAAATGAACTAAAAGTTGACCTTTAAAGGTCACTTAGAAATTTAGCCTGTGGTTGACCAGAAGTTGACAGTTACTGAAGGTTTGCCATCTGTTGCACCCTGCCCATTGCATGCCGGTATGAGTTTTCATTGTTCTAAAAATACTTGCGGCATTGACTCTTTTTAACCCTATTAGTGGCAGGCTCCTGGCTACCCCTATTAGTGGCAGGGGGGGGCTGTTTACGACCCCCCTTGATATCTCGAGATCTAACGGGCCGATTTTCAAAATTCAAACGGCATTCGATTTCGCTCAACGTGATCTACATTTCTAAAAAATAAAAATTAAAAAATGTTAATAGGGATTTAATAGATGGATTGTAGCCCACACATGGTCCCACATGGATCGGGCCGCTGAGCGCCGGCTGGACGGAAGGGACGGGAAGAACGATAGGCAAACGAAGCACGCGTCTGAACTCAGTCGGACAGCCAATTGGGAGACAAATCAGATCAAAAGGCACAGCCGACATTTTGATTACCAGCGGAAAATTCTTGACAAATTTATACGGAACCAGAACAGTGACGTTTTCGGTCACACTCCCCAGCAGAAAACCGGGGCACAAAGCGCCATGAAACTCGTCATACCTATCTCATCATGCATCAAGTAGGGAGGAGCATCTGTTGCTACGTCCGCTTATCTAAGAAACTTAAAAAAGATAAATGACGCGGAAAAGCCATTACCTAACCCTCGCCCTGGCAGAGGGGTGGGTCGATGCGAGCACCCCCCCCCCCTAAGGTTTTTCCAAGATAGCCGAAAAACGGCAGCGTGCAGCGCCGCCAACTTTTGCACAGCTTATGGGGCAACCTTTTTACATATGACCTGACAATTTCAGGTCCGGATGACCTTGGGTCAGGTCACCAGGTCAGAAAACCGGTACAAGGTCATGAGCAAATTTCAATGTTCTTTAATGCACCTGTTCGATAGCTATAGTTAGAATATAGTATATTTATACGTGTAGTATATATATAGTATATTTATATTTAAAGTATATGTATAGTATATTTATAGTTCGATAGCTCTTTCAAATAACTTTTGCAGAGTGCAGTCTTGACCTCAGATTGACCGCAGGGCAACGGTTCGACTCGCGGAGGACGAAAACTGCCAAATTAGACACATGCAGAGGCAATGTTTCTACATAACAATGCATGACATTTGTTTTTACCGCCATCAGGTTCCTCTCGGAAAGACGCTTGAAATGAACTAAAAGTTGACCTTTAAAGGTCACTTAGAAATTTAGCCTGTGGTTGACCAGAACTTGACAGTTACTGAAGGTTTGCCATCTGTTGCACCCTGCCCATTGCATGCCGGTATGAGTTTTCATTGTTCTAAAAATACTTGCGGCATTGACTCTTTTTAACCCTATTAGTGGCAGGCTCCTGGCTACCCCTATTAGTGGCAGGGGGGGCTGTTTACGACCCCCTTGATATCTCGAGATCTAACGGGCCGATTTTCAAAATTCAAACGGCATTCGATTTCGCTCAACGTGATCTACATTTCTAAATAATAAAAATTAAAAAATGTTAATAGGGATTTAATAGATGGATTGTAGCCCACACATGGTCCCACATGGATCGGGCCGCTGAGCGCCGGCTGGACGGAAGGGACGGGAAGAACGATAGGCAAACGAAGCACGCGTCTGAACTCAGTCGGACAGCCAATTGGGAGACAAATCAGATCAAAAGGCACAGCCGACATTTTGATTACCAGCGGAAAATTCTTGACAAATTTATACGGAACCAGAACAGTGACGTTTTCGGTCACACTCCCCAGCAGAAAACCGGGGCACAAAGCGCCATGAAACTCGTCATACCTATCTCATCATGCATCAAGTAGGGAGGAGCATCTGTTGCTACGTCCGCTTATCTAAGAAACTTAAAAAAGATAAATGACGCGGAAAAGCCATTACCTAACCCTCGCCCTGGCAGAGGGGTGGGTCGATGCGAGCACCCCCCCCCCCCCTAAGGTTTTTCCAAGATAGCCGAAAAACGGCAGCGTGCAGCGCCGCCAACTTTTGCACAGCTTATGGGGCAACCTTTTTACATATGACCTGACAATTTCAGGTCCGGATGACCTTGGGTCAGGTCACCAGGTCAGAAAACCGGTACAAGGTCATGAGCAAATTTCAATGTTCTTTAATGCACCTGTTCGATAGCTATAGTTAGAATATAGTATATTTATACGTGTAGTATATATATAGTATATTTATATTTAAAGTATATGTATAGTATATTTATAGTTCGATCCTAAAAATATGCATTTTCAAAAATCATAGGCGGATACAGATCATTGAGATTGGGGGTACACAAAAAGTATAGTAAATAAGGTTTTTGTTGGTACTGTTTCTAAAAAGGGTGGTAATGGTCTTGTTATGTTACAATTTTCTTATGAGAGAACGACTACAATTGTATTGGTCATGCATAGGCGGTGTCAGGGCACCTATGTTGGGAGGTAAAACATAACCCCCCTTTTTGGACGCCTGGATCCGCCTATTATAGCAAAAACGTGTCAAAAGAGGATGCACAATAACTGTATATGTTATCGCATGATACCTTTCATTCACTGTTCGTAAAACTGGTGCAGTATCGACGTGATCTTCGCCCAAATGACTCGCTTCACGAATAGGACCCCCCAATTCCCAGTGCTCTGGAGCCGCCCCTGGTAAAGTTATGAACTTGAAATTTTCAGGGAATGTGCCCAATTTAGTTTTAGGAAAAGTCAGAAAATTTCAGCATCGTAGCTTCAGCGGTTTCGGAGATATTCCCGAAAAACCTGAGGGGTGGATAAAAACAACCCCCTGCCACTAATAGGGTTAACCCGGCAGGCGGTGGGCCTACCAGCCACCTTCCGTGCGGTGGGGGGGGGGGGCATTTTTTGCCCCCCCCCCCGTATCTCCGAAACTACTGGACGGATCCGGAAAATTCAAAGGGCGTTCGATAGCCCTGTCAAATTTGTTGAAGGAAACCAAATTTCATTGACCTCGGGGTCACCGATGACGTCACAGGTCAGGTCAAAGATAAAATGTTTCACCGTTCACGGGGCTTCTATAGGGAAAGCGCTATAACACCGAGTAAAACGCATTTTGTCGAAAATCAGCGATTAGGCGTCAGTTGTCCAGTACATATGTTGCTATTAGAGGTCACTGGTCATACCAGGTCAGGTCACAGGTCAGGTCACCAAAGGTCACCAAGGGTCACCACATGAGCCCAACTTTACTAAGGTTATGCGATGCATGTTTTATGGCCAGTTTTTCATTTCCAACTCAATGGTGTTGGTTATAAGACCATCAGATACGGTTTAGGTCACTTTCTGGTGGAGGTCAGGTCAAGGTCAGGTCAAAAAAGGTCAAATTTCAAAGTTGATATTTTTGAATAAAATGGGTATCGATTCGATGCAGCTCGTCACGGGGAGTCTAATGGTGGTCTTTGTTTTGCGGTACGATGTCTAGAATTGCTAAAAATTGAGTTTGAAAATTTGACGTCAACAATTTTGAACAGTTTTTTCGCTATAACTTGGCCAAAAAAGAGGTATCGATCTTAAATTTGGTATGTAGATAGAAGGCGGTAGGGACTATCACATATTTTCCGTTTTTTTTGAAATGAAAAAAAAGATTTTTTGGCTATTATATTCAAAAAATATATTTTTTTTATTTTTGGTGGTCAAAATCCAAAAAATTCGAAACACCGAAATTGCAGTTTTGTAGCCCTTTTGATTTCACACCTTTTATGTCTGAAACATTTTTCTGTATCTCTAAAGCTGTAGGCCTGACAGCTCTGCCCGCGAAACCTTTTTTGGGGTCGAAAATGGCAAAAATGACGTCACTCTGACGTCATTAGCGGCCAACCTATCATAGCCTTTGGAAAATTTTTGGTCACCATGTGCGCTAGCTGCTCCCGGGAGGGTACTGAAAGTTTGGTGACGATCGGCGCAGCGGTTCTCGAGATATATTGAAAAAACTAAAGAGGGGGCAAAAAAATGCCCCCCCCCACCGCCTGGAAGGTTAAAGAAGTACCCATTCGGACAGGTCATCCGACGGCCGCTCGGTGGGCCGGGCGGCGCGCCTGTGGCCGCGGGGCTCGCCATCCACGTCCCCACCCGAGGGACGGACGGCGTGCGCGCCCTACCGCGGTCAGGTGTGCGCCTTCCTGCTACTCAACCAGACGGTGCTGGTTCGGCCGCCCGACACGCTGGCCATCGTGGAGGAGCGCGTGCGAGACGCCCTTTCCGTGGTGCAGGACTCACCCGACCTCTCTCAGGTAGGGAACACATGGGAGGATGATGCTCTAAATTCGCGTTAAATTGATTAAAAGAAGCAAATTATCTCGCGAGCCCCTATAAAGAAACGTGAGTGCGCCGCCGAGTGCTCAAAATAGGCGGTAACAGATGCCTTATCGATGCCATATCAACGATTCGAGTAAACAGCGGCACCTCTCATCAGAGGATATATCCTCTGCAGTTACGGCTTCCTGTCTGTTTGTTTTCAAGCATATTAACGCAACAGCTTTGATAAAAATTATGACAGAATAGTTTGTTTATACAACCTACGATGTTATCACAGCCTACCATTCGGCGAGTGTTAACCGTGTTTTGATGGCCTCTCAGCCGGCCCGAGTGGTCTGTCCGCTGACTGTTCGTTCCGCGGGCGGCAGGAGTGCAGCGAGTTCGCCGCTCCGGGGATCTGCCTGTCGGCGTTCCCGCCGTGCGGTGCCGGAGGAGAGCCGCGCCGCATCTGCCGGGACGAGTGTGAGCTGCTGCGGGACGCCCGCTGTAAGCGCGAGCACGCCATCGCGCTGGCGCACCCCATCCTCTCGCAGGTGGAGCTGCCCGTGTGCGAGCGACTGCCGCCGGTGGGCAGTCCGGAGGCGGCCGGCTGTCTGCGGCTCGGTGTGCCGGACGTGGCGCCGCCGCGGCCCGAGGACGCCTGCTTCCACGGGGACGGCGCCGGGTACCGGGGCGTGGAGGCGCGCGCCGCCTCCGGCCGCCGCTGCCGCGCCTGGAGCCGGCACGGCCAGTACGCCCGCCTGGCGCGCCGCCAGCCGGCCGTGCTCGGCGGCCACGCCTTCTGCCGCAACTGGCCGGGCGAGGGACGGCCACAGCCCTGGTGTTACACGGCTTCCGAGGGCGGCGGCGTGCAGGCCGAGCTGTGCGCCGTGCCGCGCTGCCACCGGCCACTGCTCTGGTACATCTGGTACATCGTCCTGCCATGGTTAGTGGTAGAGCACTGCCTCTCAGGGCGCCCTAGTGTGGGTTGGCTCCCCATCAGCAGTGCATGGTCTCGTTCGTCCAATTGTGCACGTCTTTATAGGGTCTTAATGCTTGCATTTATTTTTAGTAGTGCTTGTTGGCGTCGCCAACAAAGCTATTGATTCTGAGATGTGAGTTTGTTCTCTGCTGGCTCCTAACTGACGTCGAGTCCCGCCTGTGACGTCAGCGGCTCCCTGGCCGTCCTGGCGCTGCTGTCCGTGGCGCTGGGCTGTCTCTGCCGCTGCGCTCGGCGAGGACCGGCGACCAAGAGCAGTGCGGACACCAAGCTGACAGTGGTGGCGGAGAAGCCGAGGACGGACCCGGAGCTGGCCGCTGACCCACCGCCCAAACCACAGGCCATCGAGCTGGAACTGAAGAGCATCTCCTTCAAGGAGGAGCTCGGAGAGGGACAGTTTGGTAAGTATAGTAGCTCCGTGCTCGTCACTTTTCTTATAAGCTGGAACTGTCTTCATTAAGTCACGTATGTAATATAAAAGCCCGTAACCGCAGTCCATGATACTGATGGATGGCCGTTCTTAAGCAGTGGGTAGCTAACCCGTCTCCCTTCTCCTGACCTCCCGTGATCCGGCAGGCAAGGTGTTCCGCGGCGAGCTCTCCGACTACGGCACGGACGGCGCGCCGCTGCCGGTGGCCGTCAAAACGCTCAAAGAGGACGTCTCTGCGCGCACCGAGCGCGACTTTGAGCGCGAGGGCCGCCTCCTGGCCGAGCTGTGTCACCCGAACATCGTCCGCCTGCTGGGGGTGGTGCAGCGCGCCACTCCGCGCTGTCTGGTCTTCGAGCGGATGAGCGGCGGCGACCTGCACGCGCTGCTGGTGGCCCGGTCCCCGCGCGGGGACGGCGCCGCCGGACCGCCGCTGACCGAGCAACACCTGCTGCACATCGCCACTCAGGTGGCTGACGGTGAGAGATGGGACAATATGGTGATGGGTGGCGACTGGCGGGACACTCGGGTCGGGTCATGGCGCACGGCGGCTGGTGGGTGGCACAATGCTACTCTGACTGAGTCTGCTTCGGGCTAGTCGGACACTGACCAGAGTTGACAAGACAGGTGACGTTGTAAATTCTATAAAAGAAGTGATCGTGTTATTAGATAGCCCTAGTGTTGCAACACGTTAATATGTATATGTATCACCGGCAGGAATGGCCTACCTGGGCACTCACCATTATGTGCACCGGGACCTGGCCGCACGCAACTGCCTGGTGGGCGATAATTTGACCGTCAAAATATCAGACTTCGGTCTCTCCAGAGATATTTATTCTTCAGATTACTACCGGTAAGTGATTCCGGGTGCAGTGTAATGCATCTCTACCGTGGGCGTACAGTGTACACTTACTACACGCCGCAGAGTGCATGTGATAAAATGCGATATCATACGCTCTGTGCTTTTTATGTTTTTATGCGTACATGACACATTACGGCCCCGGCAAACGTTATCCGTGTGTAAACGACAAACGTGGATTATGAAACAGCCAGTGTTCTTTTATGCTT
This sequence comes from Amphibalanus amphitrite, assembly GCF_019059575.1. Lineage (NCBI taxonomy): Eukaryota > Metazoa > Arthropoda > Thecostraca > Balanomorpha > Balanidae > Amphibalanus > Amphibalanus amphitrite. The sequence goes on from NW_024883387.1 coordinate 61,007, forward strand.
AACGATTGTTCCCCGGCCTCAACTGGATCACCAATCGAACTGATCGGAGCTGAATGTAGGTGACCGATGCGTAAACGAACTCGGCTCGGCCGGCCCGACTATTGACTGCGTATTTCCCGATAAAACGCCTGCCAAGGAAGGTCCTACTTAGGTCGGGTGAATACAAACAGCAGTGATACGGCTATCTCAGTACGAGCTGTGTTAGCTATCTTGGTGACCTTAAAAGGTCCTCGACCTTTTTGGTGTGTCACTTGAATGCCTTCCTATCGTCCAAGTATGGGCGAGAAGTACACGAGCACGTCTGACGTCTGTTCTCTACTACACCTTTTTGCGTTGTTCGGTGGCCAATCGTCATAACCATTTCGGCATCAGTTTGGACAAGCGTCATTCAGAATAACCCATCGGCGATGTGCATCACTGTTAGACGGTCGGCAAAACAGGCTGGACTCCATTTAACCATTTTGCATAACTCTTTGTCATTGAGCACAATGTTCGTCATAGGCAAAACACTTTGTCAGATTGTCATAATGCTTCGACATTTCACAAAATGGTTAGTCGATGTGCAAAATTCATCGGTACTGTGCGTAAACAATGACTGTTTATTTAAAACTTTCGTCAATGATCAAAATGTCAATGATGTAGTGCTTATCTAGCCATATTCAATGTTTAACGTTAATCACGCATTCAGGGATGAGGCTTATGACAGTTCCAGCGCAATTTGCAACCAATTAACCATTGAATTCCGAAAAAGGCAGTTATACCATAGCTACGAGGAGACTGCCGGCGCCATACCGAGTAGGCATGTAGATTCTTGAGCGTCGGACTCCTAAACGCTTCGATACAAACCACGAAGTCGGCCGTCATTATCGCGTCACTGCCCGTGCGATGTCATGGGACAACGCCTCGGGCGGCCGCGCCGGTCGGACTCGCGAGGGCATGGCAGACAGATGGCAAGCCGGGCCCTGCCGGCCGGACACCTTGGTTTTTGGGGCGGGGCTGACTTATCCAGCCTGTTGCCTGTTCCTTGGTGTTTGAGGCGGGGTTAACTTATCCAGCCTGTTGCTCTGTTGCCTGTCCATTTTTCAAAGAGCCGATAACATGTCAGCTACGTCCATCTACATTGTACCTATGGCGCTCATGAACGCTACCGATTTTTATGTAGATCAATGGTCTACGAGTTTCGCCACCTATGCCTCGCACTGCACTGTATAAACCCGGTCATATTAATACTTCTCTGTAAAGGGGCGATCTGTTTTTAGTTTTGACGAAATGTTATGAGGAATGCAGTGGCGGCGGAAGGTATTCTAGGATAGGGGTGCAAACGATATTGAAGCGCCCCTTCCCGCTGGGCGCCCCTTACAATATACACGGTTGTATTAACACAAACAGTGAAGAGACGTTTGACAATGTGTTGTACCTGTTGTTAACACGTTCAGAATTACAGTTTTTATGTAACGAGAAATAGTTAGGTACCTACATTCCATAGCGTAAATGTAACCCTCATAATGTTCGTTTAGAAACAACCTCATCACCATATCATAAGATTCTCCGAATAAGGCATATCGAAAAGAGTTCCACGGTTCCAATATCTTCGTGTGGACTAGTGAATAAGGCGCCGAATCCATAACACTAACTCGGTGACAGAGAATTGCAGGCCGGTAAGCAGCATGCCGCCTGGGCTGCACTGCACTATTGCATTCAGTGGTGTCATCAGTATCACGTCAGCCCTTCGGAACGGACATCCTGGCTCAATGTCATTCACTAAGCCGCCCCAATCTCCGTTAGGCGCCCCAGGTGATACATGTCGCCCATCAACACCAACGGGCGCCCCATTGAAATGAATACCGCCCTTCAACACTGGCAGACGCCCCAGTAGAATGAATGCCGCCCCACAATGCCGATGGCCGTCCCTGCATTGGAAAATCAGTTTCGCCCCTATACAGGCGCCCATAGAAGTTTGCAGAGTGCTATTCCTGGTCATAATCATCTCCCCAGTAAAAAAAACCGCAAAATACGCCCTAGCACTAGGGGTGTAACCGCCCATACGGACAGTGCAATTTTACAGGCCCCAATCTCGGACCTCCCTTAACATTCATATGTTGTAAACGGCAAACCGCCCCCGATAAATGTTACACAAACTAATTTCCTCTCGCATATCGGCCATCAGGCGCCCCTTTTTGTCGCATGGAGCCTGCAACGCTATAAGCCCTCATATGTTCGTGTTGGCGTTCGGAGGCTATCGCCTTCAAAGACGTCTCCATAAATGTTTCTTTTTCGTCCCACACACAGGCGCCCCCCTTTCGCATGCAGGCGCCCCTCTTCCGCATGGCGCGCTTCTCGAGTGGCTGCGCCCTCCTAGCCTTTATCGCCTGGCAAGATTATATTCGACAGGGTCGGCAGCATCTGCCTTTGTTTCAGATAAGGATGCCCTCCACTCTTCAGCATATCAAAATATACTTTTCCCACGTCATTGCCACCCTCTTCGTGTCACAAGTGCCTTTATCAGTTGCGGTGTCGCACTGCTCAGCTTTATGGTTGCCGCACCTCTCAACTTCCTGCCTCCTCTACAGATTTTCGAGGCGCCCCTTTCCATAGCTTTAGGGTGCAGCTGCCCCCCTTGCCCCCCTGCTTCCGCCGCCACTGGAGGAATGCCGAAATTAGCATGGGGATGTTTTGGTGAACGACGAAGGGATATTAACGAAAGACGAAGCATTTATCCAAATCGTCAAAGGTTTTGCCGGAACTCAATCAGTTATGGCGAATAGCGAAGGTAATACCAACTGACGAACTGTGGAGTGGGATCAGCATTCCGTTTTGCCCATATGCTGAAGGTTTTGCCGGAATGCCTCTCACTGGCGCCACCTATGTGCTGATCGGACGAATAGGTTTTGCTGATTGGCCATCGAACAACGCAAAAAGGTGTAGTTGTTCTGTATTTATTCTGCGTGACTCACAGGATATGTATAACAAATCACAATAGGTGGAATATCAATTTGCATTCAAGGGTAATATAATTACTTGAGCCGAAAGACGCTAATTCAGCCCAAATCCAGGCCTACCGGTGTCTGACACCAGACTCTCGAGTGCGCAGCATCCGAGCCGCTCCGAATCGGCACTACAGGTTGACCACGCTCGGTGTCTCCACCTTCTCCTTCCCCGCCGCCTTCTCGGGGACCTCGTAGCTGACCCGGTTGTCGCTCTGCGGCGCGGAGAAGCGCACCACCCAGGCCCAGCGGCCGGTGACCTCGGTGAGGTCGGGGAACTCCACCACACCGTCCTGACAGGGTACCGGTCCGTGGCCGAGCAGCTGGCAGCTGGTGAGCTGCTGCGGCGCCGAGCCGAGCGTCAGCTGGCCGCCGGCCGGCCAGGAGAGCGCGATGGCGTACACGTCGCCGGCGCGCTGCGTGTACCACACGTCGCCCTGCAGCGTGTCGTTCTGTACCGTCCACGGCCGCGAGCCGTAGATGGCGGCGCCGTTGACGCCGAGCCACTCTCCCAGCTGCGTCAGCCGCTCCTCGAACACGGGCACGATGCGGCCGTCGCGCGTCGGCCCCACGTTGATGAGCACGTTGCCACCGCAGCTGACCGTCTCGGCCAGCTCGCCGAGTACCTCTTCGATCGGGTGCACGTCCTCGAGGCGCATCTCGCGCCGGAAGCCCCAGGAGACGCGGTCCAGCGTGAAGGCGTTCTCCCATTTGCGCTCGAGCAGGTGTCCGGGGTTGTAGTGGTCGCTGCAGGTGAGGAAGCCGCCGTGCTGGCACATGGTGCCCTGGCCCCAGCGGTCGTTGGTCACCACCGAGTCTCGCACCGGCGAGTCGTTGTAGAGCCACGCCAGGAACTCCTTGGAGGTCCAGTATTCGGGCGTGTCGTCCCAGTCACCGTCCGACCAGATCACGTCAGGGCGGTAAGTCTCCACCAGCTCGTGAAGTTCCGGGATCGTCTTACCCGTTACGAAGTCACTCCGGTTGGCGACTCGGTCGTTCAGGTAGAGCGGGTTGAACCACTCGTACAGAGAGTGGTACAGGCCAAAGTGCAGGTCCGTGCGGTTGCGGATGGCAGTGGCCAGGTCACCCAGCAGGTCCCGCTTCGGGCCGACGTCCAGGGCGTTCCAGTTCCACGAGTACTTGCTCGGCCATAGCGTGAAACCCTCGTGATGTTTGGAGGTGAGCACCACGTACTTGGCGCCCGACTTTTGGAACAGATCAGCCCACTGTGCAGGGTCGTAGAACTCGGCCGTGAAGTCGGGCGCGAAGTCGGCGTAGGTGAAGCCGGGCCGGTAGTTTTGCTCCATGAACTGGACGTACTTGTCCGTCTGGTCGCCGCGCCAGTGCTTCCAGAACCACTCGCTGCCGAAGCTGGGTACCGAGAACACGCCCCAGTGGATGAAGATGCCCACCTTTGCGGCGTCGTACCACTCCGGCAGCGGCCGAGAGTCGAGCGACTCCCAGGTCGGCTGGTACTGCGCCAGCGCCGGGACCAGCGCGGCCAGCACTAGCAGTGCAGCCGTCACACGCGTGAGCATCGCGAACGGCGCGGTCACAGCGACCAACAGCTCTAGCGTAACAACTCTCAGTCACCGAGCCACTTTGCAATCCACTGCAATGCACGGACAGGGTCAAACCGACCCGATCTCCCTCTCACAGAGAGCCGCGACTCTCACTCTCTCGGTCTCTCAGCTGCGACTGATGCCGATTGTGGTTGAACACTGAGCCGCCGCTCCACAAACATACGATACGCCGGTACACCAGACACTCTGCCGAAGCGATACTGGCGGTCGGTGACCGGCGCACAGTGGGCCATTCGAACGGCTCAAACACTCAATTCGGTGGCACACCAGACACACTGTGGAAGCCGCGATACTGGCGGCCAGTGACCGACGCACGGTGGCCTATTGGAACGGTTCAGCGTTGCTTATGTTACCGCCTACGATAATAAATGCTCATGCATCAATGAATAAATGGTCTCATCATTGGAAAGGAATACCTATTACCTAAAGTAAAGTTACGTACTACGTATATAATAAACCACCATTTTTTCTGTACGTTTTCATAGTTCATAATTTCGATCATGTTTTGCAGCATTTGCAGTTACATTTTCCGGTACCTATGTAATTAATATTGAGATGTAGACTCTGTCTGAATCAGCCGGACCATAGTTAACCCGCGCCCTGCTGGGGGTCCTGGATTTCCACGCCCTGCTGGGGGGGGGGGGGTGTTTGAACACCCCCCCTTGTAACTCGGCTCCTGGGCCACGTAGCGATACGCGGAAGGCGGCGTTCGAAAGAGCGTAAAAAATAATGACGAAATCACTTCAGTCAATTTTTTGGTCAGGTCAAAGGTCAGGTCACCAGAGGTCATTGAAGGCAAAATTTCGCCGATTTCCAGGTCGAATGTCGAAAATTTCCAAGAAGCCAACGCATAACTCGGGAACCAATAGAGCTACAGCGCCGCGGAAAAGCGCATTCGATAGCCCTATGAACGCCCTTTCTGAGTAATTCTCTCAGATTTGACCTAAGGTCAACGGTTTTGCCTGCAGGGGGCAAAAACTGCAAAAATAGTCGACATTTTCGAAAACAGTTTTTCTCCAATAACTTTTGACCCAAGCCTTGTACGAGCTTACTTTTACCGGCATCGTGTTCCTCTCGTCAAGACGCATCGAATGAACAATAACTTGACCTTGAAAGGTCAACTTGAAAATTTGACCTCAGGTCAAGGTCATGACCTGACCGGAAAGGGTCATGTTGCATATCAGTCGATCCGTATCGTCGAGCTGAACACATCTAAGGCGTTTTCATCGCTCTAGCATGCCTCTATCAAAAGTTATTTGCGAAAAACTGTTAGATACCATTCGTGACCTAAGATGACCTCAGGGCATAAACAAGGGTCACGGACACCATTTTCAAGTTCAGTGTGTCTAAACCACTTGTAATTCGGTGTTTGGGAGTGTGTATAATGTCTTTCATCCAAAAGAGGCGCATTTCAATTTTCTCCCATTGACTTATAATGGGGAGGTCGCAAAATTGACCTGACCTTAGGTCATCGATATCAAATTTCTGAGATATACATTTTGTACATGCTATTGCTCTAAGCAATCGCTGAAAGTTTCAAAGCGATCGGTCACTCGGTGTAGCTATGACAGACATTGAAAGTTTTTATGAGGTGAGGTCATTTCAAGTGACCTGGTGACCTGACCTTGAATGACCTTGGTCTGAAATTTTCACAACATGTGTAGAATTGATGTATGATAAGGTGTACCAAAAACGGCGGCGCTCCGCGCCGCCGTTTTTTAGATATTCGCGAAAAACCACAAGGGGGGTGTTCAAACACCCCCCAGCAGGGCGCGGGTTAAAGTCGTGTTTAGTTGGACGATGTCAATGAAACGCGTCAATACTAGTGATGTCAATTACGGAAAATCGGAATACCGATACCAAACCAAATACCAACCAAAACCGTGAAGAACTTGAAGAAGTACCGAAACCAAACCAACTTGGGAACATGAGGAAAATACCAACTTTTTACCGATTTCTTAGCCTCTTAAACATTAGCGAGGGTTCATGATACCAACAAAATACCAAGCACATTAGGATTGAAATACCAAATTCCGAGTTGGTATCGGTTTGGTATCGGTAGGTATACCAAAAAGTTGGTATCCGATTGACATCTCTAGTCAGTACTTTATAGAGTGCTCGATTCTGCCACGTCGACTCGCTTAGGGCGTTCAGTGAAGGGTCGACGTCGGGTCGGATCCGCTGGTCCTGGTAAAGATCAAGGTCAAAAGTCCTGAGTTATGATCGCTGCCTGTGTTCCACTTCTGTCTGAGCTTTAGTGGGCGACAGAGGTCAGCGCAGTCCTCCCTCATCTCGGACAGTCACAGCGCGGACCAATTAACTTCCACGCCTAGTTGCACTTTACTGTCAACCAACCGTTAATGGAGTAAACCGTTAATAAATTGAATCATTGATAGTAAATTTATTAATAACTAACCGTCAACAGAGCAATTGACCCGGCAGTTGCTGGGGTATTTCGCCACCCACCGTTTGCTGGGGGGGGGGGGGGGGCGTTAAACGCCCTCAGCCGATAACTCGAGAACCAATAGGCGCAGCGGAACGCACGAGGCGGCAAACGAAAGAGCGCGACGAGACGCTTCAGATGAGTACTTTTAAGTTGAATTTGGAGGTCACAGGTCGGGTCAAGGTCAGGTCAAACACCTGAAATCGGACTTTCAGTAGCATCATGGACTTCAGGACTTCGCAATGGGCGCCTCTCGTAATAAACTCTGTCAAAACGGTGCACAATCTTTCATATAAGGCCTACAAGAGTGTCAGTTCCATTTAGGGGTCAAGCAAGCATAGGTCAGGGTCAAGGTCAGGTCAACCGGGTAGGCACATATCCCCGAAAATCAAAACTGATATTCGCAGCCTGTGACACATGTTTTATGGGTAATTTTTGGCGTAGAACACGATGGTGACATTCATTTTATCACATGTGTACGTGTTTGGTTCAAAAAGTGGACCTTAAAGGTAGTGTGCCACCTTTGAAAGATTTCCCATTTTATTTTTCCTAGGATAAGAATCTTCTGTTTTTACCTAATATCGCAAAAAAATCAAAAATGGGCCTGGAATAGTGCCTTTTTCGCCTAAAAGTTTATCGGTTTTTCGATATGTATAACAACTGTAGTGGGCTGACCTGCAAACAGGCGTCGGCAACAATCGCGAATGGGGCGCACAGCAAAGGTCATTATAGAGTTACGACGTACGGGAATGAGTTATCAGCTGTCTAATCGTAGACAACACAATGTCGAGCCTTAAACTGTAAGCCTGTATTGGTATTGTAATCTTTTATTTGGCTGTCAAACATTATTTATGGTTTGAAATATGATTTTATGTAAAATAATTGATATGAAAAAGCCGTCTCTTAAGTTATGACCCCATTTCACCACACGCAAGTGGCAGAAATGACAATGATCAGCTGACGCATTTATCTTGGCCGAAGTCAGGGCGCGCGGCCCGACGCACCACCACCGCACCACAAAGTATGAGCAGAAGCCGCGCCCAAAGCCAGGGCCCCGGTAACGTGAGGTAGCCGAGTCGGGGCAGCGTGCGCTGACCCAAGCCGGGGCCGCAGCTTTGGGCGCGGTCTACCGCATCCCCGCGGGCAGCCCCGGGCTATCACATGACACCGGGAGGACGCGCGGCCCCGGCTTGGGTCAGCGCACGCTGCCCCGACTCGGCTACCTCACGTTACCGGGGCCCTGGCTTTGGGCGCGGTCTACCGCACCACCTAACAGGCGTGTTCGAAACCGCAGGAGATGATGATGAACGGGTTTATCGAAACTTGATTGGATGAGCATATCGGTAATAGCGATTTCAGTGTGTGCATTTATTGTTCATAGTGGTGTGAAATGTGGTTGGGGTACGACCGACAACCCGTCGGGGCGAATTTCGCACTGGGGTACTCAAAATTTGAAGAATTTAAGACGTTTCCATGAGTTTTGAAGGTATGGATAAGTTCTAAAAATCCGGTTCTCCTTATCTGGGCCATTAACTCCATACGGTCCAGGAAAGCTGGCACACTACCTTTAAAATTGGGTATCATCGGTTTCCTCTCGTCACGGGTAGCACGCTCGTTTTTTTCGCAAAGCTCTAGCTCGATCAGGGGCCAAACGGCAAGGGAGGGGTCCAACCGACCCCCCCCCTACACATTAGAAGCTGGCAAACGCCGCACACATGCGAGGGTTAACCCGGCCGGGCCCGGGGGGTAATCCCAACCACCGCAGCCCGGGGGGGGGGGCGTTTTTCGCCCCCCCCCCCTGTCTAACTCCGTAAATAAGGGAGCTACGGAAACAAAAGCGATACCAAACGAAAGGTCCTTACGAGACGATTCTAATGCACCTAAAATTTTTGACCTCAGGTCAATTTTCAAGGTCAGAGGTCAAGGTCAAAGGCCAAAAACGGGACATGTGTAGTGATCTCAAAGTAAGCCTTCTAGAGGACGGCAGGCTGCATCAAACCGGCAAAATTGGGTGTCAAACGAAAGAAGAGAATCTGAGGATTTTGAAAATGTGCTCCAAATCAAAGGTCAAGGTCAAGGTCACGCTCAAAATTGACCTCAAACTTGGCACCTTTTCGCACATCTTGCGTGCTAACTTCCAAGATGTTTTGAAATGTTTTGAGGCTTATCAGTTCCCTATTTGTGGTTCATCTTACGATACAAGGCTGCTCAAAGGTCAAGGTCACAGAAGAGTATCCCTGCTAGAGGCTATTTCACTGATTCAAGTTAGTAATAATAAATAAGACAATTTTGCCATCCGGAAGCTCTAAATGAAGGCTTAGAGGAAAATAGATGCCAGATTCGTGATCAGCGGGTACAAATCCATCATAAACGACCTTTCATGTGTCAAGGTCAACCAGAGGTCATTCGAGGTCACATGAGGTCAACATGAAACTTGACCTTTTCCGAACAAAATATATATCATTCGACGCGGCTTGACAAGGCGAATGCGATGGTACCACTGCCGTAGCTCTACGACCATTTTTGTCGAAGTTATTTGCGAAAAACTAAAACCACATTTCGGGGTCGTTGACCTGACCTCTGACCTCAGGTCACCAAAACTATTTTTCTATTTTTCTCTAGGTCAAACGCTACACAGCCGTGCTCGTAATTTGTTTTTATCTCTAAAACTCTATTTTTAGCAGCTATTTGAAGTTTGCGTCTGTGACGCCGAAGTTTGCCGTGCAGGGGTCTAGAAAAATGGACCTTGTGACGTCATCAAGGGGGCTAGGTCCAAATTTTTTATTTCAGAAGATGTCAAATTGATGGGAGAAAAGGTACTGAAAGTTTCGCCTTCCTATCCCTAAGCGTTCGGGAGTTATCGCAAATATTCGCCAGGGGGGGGGCGAAAAACGCCCCCCCCCCCCCGGGCCCGCGAGGGTTTTAATCGCGCGTTGCAACTATTTCTCACTTCTATGGCACTGATTTCTATATACCGGAGGTTAGGCGCTAATTAGGTATGTTTAGTCATTCAAATCAGTTATTACGAGCGAGCGCAGCGAGCGAAGCGAAGTCTTTTCAATATAACGGAAAAATCTCAGTATGAGCGGCACGAGCGGCCCAGCCCGGCCTGGCCCGGCCCGGCCTGTAACGCTTTTGAGAGGCTTATATCTCAGCAACCGCTGGATCGATTTGCCTGCGGTCTTTTTTGTCAATTCAAACTGACCGTAATTGACTACTTTTGACACATCTCAGTGACCGCCGTGGCATGTGCCACCGTGCCACGTGAAAAGTCGAGGGTGTTCAAGCTGTTTTGCAAAAGTAGTGATTTTGAGAGGCTCATATCTCAGCAGCCGCTTGGGTGATTGTCTTGCGGTAATTTTTGTAGGGTAGCTGCATCCTTTCTACCAAAGGTCGGATACCTACTCTTGATCTATGTGGGTGACCCCCACTGCACGTGCAAAAAGAAGAGGTGCCAAATTTGTTCCCATTTCAAAACTCGGTAATTGCTGGGGCGATTTCGCTGAAACAGTTGGCATAGGGGAGAGCGGGGAGAGTTGTATCATGTCCAAGTTGTATCAGGGCGAATTGTGCCAAACTTATCCAATGGATGGCGCTCGCGACACGACCAGCCGACGAGGTTTTCCGGGCGCCATCTTTCCCTGTTCTGTCTTGTGGCTGAGTGGACGCGTCTCGAGGTGAGAGCCGATTTTATGTTTTTTTAATGTCATTCTAAAAAAAAACAAGTTGCAAGAAAATGTGTGTTCTGGGCATTTAGATGTGCACGAATTTGAAAGATCTCCGTAGCGGTGGTGAGGGTAGGTTCTAAGGCTGCGTGAGTGAAAACGGATTTCTCCAGCTGTCCGCTGTTTTTTTAGCACGAGGATGTTTTTTCCAAGATGGCGGCTAGGTACATGTTGTATCAGAGCCGGGTGGGGTGTGTTGTAACATGTATGTATGTATGTATGTATGGGTATGTTGCTTTTGATCGCGAAAGCTAAGCCCTGGCTCGCGTTTGTAGGTAGCTAGTCAATGCTCGTTCCATTTCGGCACAATGTGTTGGCTTCTTTGCTCTTAACGGGCCACTTTTGCGTCTAGTCTGTTGATGTTTCGTTCGGATTGCATTGACCAAAGTTTGGTCTAATAAAGTGAAGCCTTTGAGCATACCTATACATTGTACCCTCGCCCTGGCAGGGCATTTTTCATAACACGGCCTGGCAGGGGGGGGGGGGGGGTCGATGCGACCCCCCCCCCTCGCGATTGGCTCCTATGGCACCTAGAAACACCAAATTTGGTAGGTAGGTGGGCCCCCTGGAGTTCTCGCCCCTGTGCAAATTTGGTTGCTTTAGGTCAATATTTAGGGGGGTTTTGGGGGGTATAAATGTAAAAATTTCGCTAAAAACAGGTCAAAAGTTTTTCGCTTATAACTTTTGATCTAATTAAGTTAGAGCAAAAAGAAAAGCACCAGTGAACTCAGCACGTCAAGGCGCGTCGAATGATATACTTTTTAGCTTGCTTAAGTGTACTTAAAGTTTTTCTTAAATTTTAAGTAAACTTAAATTAATAAATTAAGTTCAAGTTAACCAACTTGCATCATATCGCATATCATTCGATTCGGCTGATCACCAGGAACACAATGATACCATTTTTTTAAGCTCTAGCGTCATTATGTGCCAAGTTATTGGCAAAAACGTCATTTGACCTCAGTTGACCTCATTTGACCTGACCCATGGATAAGTACACCGAACAAAGAAGCACCAAGTGACCTGCTGTTAAGTACTGTGGTTTCAAAGCACAAAAGTGATAGAACGAAGCGGATATCTCCAGTATTTTCCGAATTTAGTATTTTCCCATAGGCTTAACATTACGACGTAATGACCTCTAACTGACCTCAGGTCAGTGACCTCAAAAAACCCGAACTATATGTCATACAACTCGGTGAACTTAGCACATCCTGAAAGTTTGAAGGAAATCAGTCAAAAACTGTGAGTTGGACAGGTGCAAAAAGAAAATTGAAATTTGACCATGACCTTGTACCGGTTTTTCTGACCTGGTGACCTGACCCAAGGTCACCCGGACCTGAAATTTTTAGGTCATATGTAAAAAGGTTGTCCCATAGGCTGTGCCAAATTTGGCGGCGCTGCGCGCCGCCGTTTTTACGCTATCTTCGAAAAACCTTAGGGGGGGTCGCATCGACCCCCCCCCCTGCCAGGGCGAGGGTTAACCCCATTTAATGTTGTTGTTATGTTCAAAACCAGTAGCAAGCACACTCCCTGAAACGTGAAATAGTGATACAAATTACCCCACCATGTGATACAACTCACCCAAGCCATGGGGCAAGTTGTATCAAAAACATTGTTCTATTCGGGAGACCGTAGAAGAAAAACTGGTAGAGGTAGCGGAAAAGTTACTTTGCACAAAAAAGCAGAAGAATCAAGGAAGGGGATGGTATGGAAATAATGAGTTTATCACGGATAGTTACGAGGTTATGGGTCTCGGAGTAAAAACTGATACAACCCACCCCACTCTCCCCTACAGGTAGACACCCACCAGGCAATGCATTCCCATGTGTTGCGGTTAGGGTGCTACTGCACGTGCGCACGTGCGGGGGCGCTTCCAGATCTCGAGAACGGCTGGGCCGATTGCGCTCAAATTTGGTACACGGTTGGGGACCGGTTAGTAGGGTGCCGTGCAAAAGTCAGTTTGGACCCCGTTTGCACGTGCGCACGTGCAGAATGCCGCTTCCAGACCTCAGAAACAGCTGGGCCGATTGCGTTCAAATTTGGCACACCGCTAGCGACCGGTTAGAAGGGTGCTTTGCACAAGCCCCGTTGGAAGTACCCTCTCGCCTTTCCGCACGTGCAGGGCTCACTATCTCGCTCGCTCGTTCTTCGCCCAAAAGGCGTTTTACTGGTAGGCAGGGTTACCGCTGCTAGGGAAATTTCCCTTTTCTATATGGAAATCAGCGAAGATCTAGGGATACCTATATGGATTTGACACGAAAACTAGGGAAATACCACAAACCCGAAAAATTGTTGTTTTTTCAACAATCGAAATAACTTTTGTCATGAATTATTCTTCCGCATGTCATATGAAATAAATATGAGAACATTTTTCACAAAATTCAGGTTTAACCCGCGCCCCGCTGGGCTATTCAGCCATACGCGCCCTGCTGGGGGAGGGGGGGGGGGGGCAGATTCTGCCCCCTGTCTAACTTCCGAACCGATGGTCGTAGAAAGACGGGGAAAACGGCAATCGAAAGCTCTCAACAAGGCGGATATAAAGAGCCCAAATGTTTTTGCTTAAGTAGGTCAGAGGTCAGGTCAAGGTCAGGTCAAGGGTACAAAATGTAAGTTTCTACAGTATCGGCCTTGCACCGTAGTTGCCGGAGAATGGACTGAGACTGATTGCCCAAAACGTGTTCTTAGACTACCAAGACAATATTCGTTGCATACTATGTCATTCAAAGGTCAAGGTCAAGGTCAGGTCAGGTCAGGTCAGGTCACCAAAAACAAAATATAGAAAAGGGCATGTGCGACACATGTTTTATGGGTCATTTTACTCATAGAATTCAATAGGCACACTCAATAAGTGATATGGACCACCTCTGGATGAATTTCAGGTCGAGGTCAGGTCAAGGTCAGGTCAAGTGGGGTCAAATTTTGAAGTTGGTTGTTAACCCGCGCGGGGCTGGGGTCTCCAGCCGAACGCGCGGGGCTGGGGGGGTAAATTTTACCCCCCCCCCTGTTATCTCCCGAACTAATGGTCCGATTTGGAAAATTCAAACGCCAATCGAAAGCTCTCATCACGAACTACTAAAAACATGTACTTAATTTAAAGTTTGAGGTCAAGGTCAAGGTCAGGTCAAGGGTACAAATTGCAAGTTTCTACAGTATCGGCCTTGCACCGTAGTTGCCGAAGAATGGAGTCATGGACTGAGACTGATCGCCCAAAACGTGTTCTTAGGCTACCAAGACAATATTAGTTGCATACAATATCATTCAGAGGTCAAGGTCAAGGTCAGGTCAGGTCAGGTCAGGTCACCAAAAAACAAAATAAAGAAAAGGGCATGTGCGACACATGTTTTATGGGTCATTTTACTCATAGAATTCAATAGGCACACTCAATAAGTGATATGGACCACCTCTGGATGAATTTCAGGTCGAGGTCAGGTCAAGGTCAGGTCAAGTGAGGTCAAATTTTGAAGTTGGTTGTTAAGGCCTAAAAAGGTGTCTATCTGATGTAGTTTTTCACGGCGAATCGAATGGTGCTATTTTTGTTTCCGTACGAGGTCTAGAACTTATTTTTCAAAAATTTTGTGTGTCGTGACGTCATAAAATTTTGAATAACTCCCACATTTTTGAACCGATTCTTCTAAAATTTGGTATGTAGGTGCACATAGACCACTTCTCTGACATATATTCCGGTTTTTTCGATAGACTCAAAATTTTGGATTTTATAATGATTTTCCCAAAAAAATCAGTTTTTTTGAAAAAATTTAGGCCAAAATCCAAAATTTTCAAAAAACCGAGATAGCCATTTGATAGACAAAGTAAAATTACGTATAAACTTTTTTGTTACGTCTTGATTCCTTTAAAAATGAAGATGTTAGCGGCGTTTGAACTTTTGCCGTTTTTGAGGCGAAAATGGCGAACATGACGTCACTAAAACGTCAATTTCTCAAAAATTTTCCGACGGATTTCGCTCAAATTTTCAGGGAAGGTGTCAAATTGATGTAAGAAAAGGTACTGAAAGTTTGGCGGCGCTGCGCTGCCGTTTTTGAGATATCGCAAAAATTCTCGAGGGGGGTAAAATTTACCCCCCCCCCCAGCCCCGCGCGGTTTAAGGCCTAAAAAGGTGTCTATCTGATGCAGTTTTTCACGGCGAATCAAATGGTGCTATTTTTGTTTCCGTACGAGGTCTAGAACTTCCAAAAAATCATTTTTCAAAAGTTTTGTGTGTCGTGACGTCATAAAATTTTGAATAACTCCCACATTTTTTAACCGATTCTTCTAAAAATTGGTATACAGGTGCACATAGACTACTTCTCTGACATATATTCCGGTTTTTTCAATACGCTCAAAATTTTGGTTTTATAATAATTTTCCCAAAAAAGTCAGTTTTTTTAAATTTGGGCCAAAATCCAAAATTTTCACAAAAAAACGAGATAGCCATTTGATAGACAAAGTAGAATCACGTATAACCTTTTTTGGTTACGTCTTGATTCCTAATGAAGATGTTAGCGGCGTTTGAAATTTTGCCGTTTTTCAGGCGAAAATGGCGAACATGACGTCACAAAAACGTCAATTTCTCAAAAATTTTCCGACGGATTTCGCTCAAATTTTCAGGGCACGTGTCAAATTGATGTATGATAAGGTATTAAAAGTTTGACGTCGCTGGCGTAACCTGTTTAGAAGTTATTGGCGAAAAACGGGAGGGGGAATCTGCCCCCTCCAGCGGGGCGCGGGTTAACCCTATTAGTGGCAGGGGGGGGGGGGGTTGTTTTTATCCACCCCTCAGGTTTTTCGGGAATATCTCCGAAACCGCTCAAGCTACGATGCTGAAATTTTCTGACTTTTCCTAAAACTAAATTGGGCACATTCCCTGAAAATTTCAAGTTCATACCTTTACCAGGGGCGGCTCCAGAGCACTGGGAATTGGGGGGTCCTATTCGTGAAGCGAGTCATTTGGGCGAAGATCACGATGCTGCACCAGTTTTACGAACAGTGAATGAAAGGTATCATGTGATAACATATACAGTTATTGTGCATCCTCTTTTGACACGTTTTTGCTATAATAGGCGGATCCAGGCGTCCAAAAAGGGAGGTTATGTTTTACCTCCCAACATAGGTGCCCTGACACCGCCTATGCATGACCAATACAATTGTAGTCGTTCTCTCATAAGAAAATTGTAACAAAACAAGACCATTACCACCCTTTTTAGAAACAGTACCAACAAAAACCTTATTTACTATACTTTTTGTGTACCCCCAATCTCAATGATCTGTATCCGCCTATGATTTTTGAAAATGCATATTTTTAGGATCCATGTGAATTCCTGGTTCATTCTCTATCGATCGGCAAAAGTTGCGTTAAGATTGGTTCAGAAACCTGGCCGTGATAAACAGTCTAAAATGTATCTGCAATTTGCCCGTTTTTACCCCCCTCTACCCCCCCCCCTATTGACATTTTTTAATTTTTATTTTTTAGAAATGTAGATCACGTTGAGCGCAATCGAATGCCGTTTGAATTTTGAAAATCGGCCCGTTAGATCTCGAGATATCAAGGGGGGGTCGTAAACAGCCCCCCCTGCCACTAATAGGGGGTAGCCAGGAGCCTGCCACTAATAGGGTTAATACTTTCGTTTTAAATACATAGGGAGAATTACATATATATGCATGTACCTATATGCATATATGATTCTTGCTATTATTTCAAAACAAACTGCTTCCATGCTTTGTATTGTACCCCATATCGGGTGCGGCTAATTTTTTACATCAAAGTTTTTGTTTTGGCGCGATTTTTACAATTTCTAGCGCATTTCACTTCTTTATGGTCAAACTGACGGCATGCGAAATAATGCATCGACTCGTCTCTTATCGCCAGCTCTACCTACACGGTATAGTTTCCCGCGTCCCGCAACACCCACAATTTGGCGCGATATACCACGCACTTATATGTATTATACCACATACAGTAATTTGCTATATGCCAGCAATTTCATTACAATCTCTTACGTTAATGTAACAGAATGTAGTTAATTGCTGTTTACGACGCAGCGACTATAACACGAATGATTAAAATGAGGAAAGTACGTCAAATTCCAGGAAAATAGCCGCATCTAGGGAAATGGTTTTCAAAATAGGGAAATTTTCGTTAGAATCTGGGGAAACCAGCGAGACGCCAGCGGTAACGCTGCTGGTAGGTATATTTTAAAAGCTTATGCTATCAGACTGGAAGATTCAGTCAGTCAAAGTTCAAACCTGACGGGAATATTTTGATTGGCTGGCATTTCAACGTTGTGGTAACATTAGTGAATAGTGATCGCGGTAAGTCGTGAATTTGATCGATGCTTATCCGGCAGTAACTAAACAAGCTTACAATGATTCCAAAGGCCAGACACTCTCCGAATATATGCTTTATAATCAATTGAATTTTTATCTCGATGTAATTTTGAGCTATTTGTTCGACCGACCGATCCACTGTGCGATGTGGCGGGGCGGGGGCGGAGGCTGGCACGGGCGAGAGTGTTTATATCCGACGGGCCGCACTGCGTGTTACCGTGGCTGTTGGGTAGTGCGACGGGCAAGTGACACGTCACACTCAAAACCGAACTTAGGCACTGATTAGCCGGGCTTTCAGTTGCATTGTTCGGGTGGCACATGAGCGTCCCACTTCGTAGTGGCACCGTTTTCCGATCCTTAGGAAAACAGCCCAAGCGTCTAATGTCAAGTGTCCGTCCCCACGTTTGTAAATGTTGCTGCCATTTATAAGCAAATTATTCTAATAATTTGTCCGACTCCTTGCAAGGACACGTAATTCATATCCTTATTTGAGTCGGAAGCGTGACGCGATATAATCTGTGACTGGATAATTGAGCAGTGACACGTTCCTTTAACCCGCGCCCTGCTGGGGGTCCTGGATTTCCACGCCCTGCTGGGGGGGGGGGGTGTTTGAACACCCCCCCCCCTTCTAACTCGGCTCCTGGGCCACGTAGCGATACGCGGAAGGCGGCGTTCGAAAGAGCGTCAAAAATAATGAGGAAATCACTTCGGTCAATTTTTTGGTCAGGTCAAAGGTCAGGTCACCAGAGGTCATTGAAGGCAAAATTTCGCGGATTTCCAGGTCGAATGTCGACAATTTCCAAGAAGCCAACGCATAACTCGGGAATCAATAGAGCTACAGCGCCGCGGAAATCCGCATTCGATAGCCCTATTAACGCCCTTTCTGAGTAATGCTCTCAGATTTGACCTAACGTCAACGGTTTTGCCTGCAGGGGGCAAAAACTGCAAAAATAGCCGATTTTTTCGGAAACAGTTTTTCTGCAATAACTTTTGACCCAAGCCTTTTACGAGCTTACTTTTACCGGCATCGTGTTCCTCTCGTCAAGACGCATCGAATGAACTATAATTTGACCTTGAAAGGTCAACTTGAAAATTTGACCTCAGGTCAAGGTCATGACCTGACCGGAAAGGGTCATGTTGCATATCAGTCGATCCGTATCGTCGAGCTGAACACATCTAAGGCGTTTTCATCGCTCTAGAATGCCTCTATCAAAAGTTATTTGCGAAAAACTGTTAGATACCATTCGTGACCTAAGATGACCTCAGGGCATAAACAGGGGTCACGGACACCATTTTCATGTTCAGTGTGTCTAAACCACTTGTAATTCAGTGTTTGGGAGTGTTTATAATGTCTTTCGTCCAAAAGAGGCGCATTTCAATTTTCTCCCATTGACTTATAATGGGGAGGTCGCAAAATTGACCTGACCTTAGGTCATCGATATCAAAATTCTGAGATATACATTTTGTACATGCTATTGCTCTTAGCAATCGCTGAAAGTTTCAAAGCGATCGGTCACTCGGTGTAGCTATGACAGACATTGAAAGTTTTTATGAGGTTAGGTCACTTCAAGTGACCTGGTGACCTGACCTTGAATGACCTTGGTCTGAAATTTTCACAACATGTGTAGAATTGATGTATGATAAGGTGTACCAAAAACGGCGGCGCTTCGCGCCGCCGTTTTTGAGATATTCGTGAAAAACCACAAGGGGGGTGTTCAAACACCCCCCCCCCAGCAGGGCGCGGGTTAATTGTCCCGGGTGCTGCGATATAACCTTTGTGACCAGTGGTTGGAGCAGTGACGCGCTCCTGCAGTCCAGAGCGCTGCAGTATGGTCTCTGTAACCGCTGACTCGTTTCTCTGTGCGCAGTCTGCAGTCGCGGGCGCTGCTGCCAGTGCGCTGGATGCCGGCCGAGAGCATCCTCTACGGCAAGTTCACCACCGAGTCGGACGTCCACAGCTACGGCGTCCTCCTCTGGGAGCTCTTCAGCTTCGGCCTCCAGGTCAGCAGTCACCTCCGGCAGCATGGGCATTGGGCAGTGGGCAGTGGGGCCTCACTGGCGACGTAGACCCAAAGACAAGTTGCAGGACATGAAAACCTCCCGCCTTTTAGCAAAACCAGTAAAGTGCGTTCCGGAACTATTGTCATGGTGGAATACCACACCACACCCGTGCTATTTTCCCGCCTGAGAAAATAGCACGGGACAGTTACAGCCATACCACGGAAAACAGTGTCCCACTCCGTGTCTGACCGTACTGTACTGGTCTGACCGTTCTCTGTCTGAATCTGACCGTTCCCCGGATATGACCGTACCCCGGAGCTGACTGTACTCCGGATCTGACAGTAGATGCCTTGGGTCTGGTACAGCCGTACTACGGGTGCAGCACTGCCGTGTCCCGCCCCTTATACCATATTGCACTGGTCTAACAGTATCCCGTGTCTGACAGTAGGTCCCCCGTGTCCATTACAGCCGTACTACGGGTGCAGCAGCGCCCCGTCCCGCCCCTGACCGTACCCCGGGTCCATTACAGCCGTACTACGGGTACAGCAGCGCCCCGTCCCGCCCCTGACCGTACCCCGTTTCCATTACAGCCGTACTACGGGTACAGCAGCGCCGAGGTGGTGGAGATGGTCCGCCGCCGCCAGCTGCTGCCGCGGCCCGACGACGCGCCTGTCGCCGTCTACCAGCTGATGCTGGACTGCTGGCAGCAGACCCCCGGCCGGCGGCCCACCTTTGACCAGATCCTGGCCCGTCTGAGTGAGTGGCGGCGGGCCGGGGCGGTCGGAGGAGCCCGCTCGCTGGCGGCCGCCGCCGAGGTGGGCCGATCGCTGGGTCAGCTGCCTGAGGATGGTCCGCCGCGGCCGGGAGCCGGCGCCTGCCGCTCCGCCTCACTGCCCCGCGGCGCGGCTCCGGCCGCACTCCGCGGCGGGTCACTGCCCCGACCTGCGGCCCCCGGCGGCGGGTCACTGCCCAGACCCGCAGCCCCGGCCCGACCGCTGAATGCCAGGACCACAGAGGTGGTGCTGGGCCGCGTCTCCAGCGCTTCTAGTCTGCCCAGCTCCCAAATCGATAGGCTCTGAAGGTGCGTCGCGCAGTGACTGCGGAGAGACAAGCTCTGGAGGGTCGAGGGAAGAGATTGTATATTGGCTGTCCACATCAGAAACAATTTGTGCAAATGCGGCGCGTTTGTTACTTTTATACGGCGGTCAGACCAGTCTGACGGCAAATATTCCGAGCGTGAATTGTTTTGTGCGCTGCGATTTATGGCAGAATAGCTTCTCTGTTGTGAATGAATTATGCAATATACCTACATTTTGTTTGAATACCTACTCAGTTTGGAAGGAAAAACGTTTCGGCAGCTCGGAACGGTCAACACCTATGTTTAGGTACAGCCGACCGCTAAAGTAATGTAGGGTTTTACCAATCTCAACGGTTGGCTTTGACTGGCGATTGTTTAACCCTCGCCCATGTAGGGGGGGTTGGTGCAACCCCCCCCCCCTGAGGTTTTTCAGAAATAGTGCAAAAACGGCGGCGCGCAGCGCCGCCAAATTTTGGATACCTTATGGGGCAAACCTTGCGCATCTTTTGATAAAAAAAAAAAAAATTGACCGGGTCATGTCAGGTCACGGAGTTATGACGTCACAAAGGGAACAGCCTCCGGCCGGATTTTCACAAACTGAGTGCCAACGCCCGAGGTTTCCTGCCGGTGGTACGGACATCGGTTGATGGATCGTGATGAAACTTCCCATGCATGTTGGGGCAAGTATTGGCTATCATATGGTATAAGAAACTTGACCGGGTCAGGTCAGGTCACGGAGCTATGACGTCACAAGAGGAACAGCGTCCGGTACTCTTTTTGAAAAGCGCCCGAACCACTATTTTGCTAATTCTTGTCACCTCAATGGGAATATGCAGCAATATTAGCTTCTATAGGGAGCAAATGGACATCCCAAATCCAAAAATACAATCAGATTTCAAAAATTTAAATTTTGATTTTTCGAATTTCTGCCGCCGACTGTGACCTTGCCGACTTCCGGCGCTCCCAACGCGCCATTTTTAGAGCTAGGAAAACGAAATACATACCAAACGATAGAGAATTGATCAAGGAACACGATAGTGAAGGTTTCAAGTCGATATCTCCCACCGTTTTGCCGCAATCGCCGCGGAAAATTTGAAAAAGTCTATTTTTCCGAATATTTGACCTTTGACCGGTCAAAAGTAGGTCAAATGTTGACCTAGGACCAAAAAATATACCACCAATCGCGAGATCTCGGCGAGAGGAATCCGTTGGTCTTTTCCGCTAAGCTCTACGACGCTCCGTTTTCAAACGCCAGGGGGGGGGGGTCGCACCAA
This sequence comes from Amphibalanus amphitrite, assembly GCF_019059575.1. NCBI lineage: Eukaryota > Metazoa > Arthropoda > Thecostraca > Balanomorpha > Balanidae > Amphibalanus > Amphibalanus amphitrite. The sequence continues at coordinate 82,413 of NW_024883387.1, forward strand.
CCCCCCCCCCCTGCATGGGCGAAGGTGGCAGATCGCCGTTTACGGGCGAGGGTTAATGCGGAGTGATCGAAAAGAAGATGTCAATAGCTAAAGTTGCAGCTACAAGGGTAACGATACATATAAACTACATTCAAAGTTTCATTGTAGTCTGGTTAATCGTTCCTAAGCTTCAGAAGCAGAACATACCCATGACTGAAACCCCACATTACTTCTGCTGTGGACTGTACCTACAACATTGCAGTGGCTTCTGGCGAAGGTCTGATCTTACACACCAGTCAATACACACCTAAGCATGACGCAGTTATTCTTTACAGTTCATCTACAATAGTTAATTCTGGCGGTGACTTGACGCCCACGAGGCTATAACTTCACATACATGCACGTACATGCCTTGAAATAAGCGGTGACGACTTTTGCACCGTGAATCGCAGCCTCCGCCGGGTGAGGTGCAGTGTGGATGAGGAGGGGGAGGGGAGGGGACGTGCTCGTGCGGTGGGACAGTGGTCGTCCTGCGATTATCGCCGGCCACACATGTGCCTCTCCTGGGAGAACAAACAGCTGTGGCATTCTGCGCCGCCGGACCGGACGTGCTCCGGCAGTGGGCTGACCACGGCGCCGGGAGCATAGCGGCCAGCGCAGCAGTACGGACACGGCAGCACGGACACGGCAGCACGAGCACGGCTGCACGGAAAGCGCTGTACGGACGGCGCTGGGCGAACACGGACGCTACTGCAGTGCACAGCCGGAGCGGACACTGTTCCTCGGACACGGCACTATGACCTACAACACTCTCGTGGTAAGTAGGGTGGAAAGCGAGGATATCCGGGCGCCCGGGTCACCAAGGAGTGCCCTAATCAGTAGCGACGGAACACCTTCAGTTAACCCGCGAGTTGCTGGGGGGGGCGTTAAACGCCCCCACTTTTTTCGCCGGGCCATAGCATAAAAACGGCGCGCCACAGGCGCGCCAAATTTTGGGTTCCTGTAGGGAATTGATTGAAGCTTATTGTGACAAAGTTTCAAAAAAATCGGTCGGAAAATTTTTGAGATATCGAGGTTTTAGTGACGTCATGATTTCTGAGTTTTCGACCAAAAACGGCATATGTTCAAAAAATCATATAAAATCACAGAATAGACATACAGACATGCCGTAAACGCCATTAGACTGCCAAAGCCATGAACAATCAAATGGCTATCTTCGATTGTTGATTATCGTTCCGCATTTTCCAAAATCTTGAAGTGAATCTTGGCAATTTCTCGTGACTACTTCACGACCATGATACATGCATTTCTTAAATTGAACTTTTTTAGCCAAACACGTACACATATGGTAAAATGAATGTCACCATCGTGTTCTACGCCCCAAATTACCCATAAAACATGTGTCACAGGCTGCGAATATCAGTTTTGATTTTCGGGAATATGTGCCTGCCCGGTTGACCTGACCTTGACCCTGACCTATGCTTGACTGACCCCTACATTGAGCTGACACTCTTGTAGGCCTTATATGATGGATTTTGCACCGTTTTGACAGAGTTTATGACGAGAGGCGCCCTTTGCGAAGTCCAGGGGCGGCGGATTCGGGGGGGGGGGCAGGGGGGGGGGGGCAGCTGCCCCCCTGGCAAACTCGTGGGGGGCAAAAGTATCTTTTTGCCCCCCCCCCCATAATTTGTGACAAAGCTTAGACAAGAAACCATATACCTGTAACCTGATTATTCTGTTCGATCATCTGAAGATGTAACCAAATGCCCATATACTTTATCATACGTTGCCTTTCTTAAATGGCAAGCGTTCACTTTCATTTGAAGTTTTCCTCTCTTCAACCTAGTTTTGGAGGCATTATAAGCGTCAACGTCAGAGGCGGATCCAGCTCAGAGTTTTTTTTTTTGGGGGGGGGGCAAACCATAACAATTTATCGATTCTTTCCAGTTTCCATGCACCGTCCATAGGCGTAATGTTAAAATTATGCCGTTTGGGGGGGGGGCAAATGTCCATTTTGCCCCCCCCGGATCCGCCACTGGTCAACGTGACGCAGTGGCAACCCAGGCCTTCAGTGACCGCTTACAGGGGCGACGGATACGGGGTGGCAGAGGAGGCATCGTTCCCTAAAAAACTTTTGGAGGAGGGGCAAACGTATATTCTTGCCCCTCCATAATTTGTGCCCTAAACATGAGGAAAATTTTTCATAACCTGATATTGCAGCTATGCGCCCCTACAGTTTGTCCAACGGTGCCTTTTGAATATGCGTAAATGCTAACCATTTCCGCTTTATATCTTTTTTGTCTTTTCAGACTCGATTTATAGATGTGTGCAAAAGACGCAACGCAACTCATACCTTCAGTGGTCGCTTACCTCTATTTTGTACCTACATACATCATAAATGCCAAATCGCAAGCGAGCGGAGACGGAAGGGCCGGCCATTCGCTTGCGGGTAGTTAGGACTGATGAGCGCTCATAATAAGCCACTCCCCTGATTGTTTTTCGAGAGCAACAGTTTCCAGCGCATAAAATGGTAAACGCCGAGGTCGTACACATTGACGACATTGACCAATGCACGGTATGGTATGACACCCAAAGGCCAGCCATCAGAGATCAGGCTTTGGGCATTCGGAGGCTTGTGTGGGGCCAGTGTGAAAACTGGATGTTCGCAGTTCAATATCCGCTTTATTTCAGTTCTCACTATTAAAAAAGTAAGAATTAATGTTGGAAACTTTTGGAAGTTAGGGCACTGATCATTAGTGGGCCCCCCTCTGTCTAAAGGCTGGCTATATAATAAAGAGCATCAACCACGAATACATCGTAGCGGCGGAACACCTTCAATTAAGGGGGGGGGGCACTGCCGACTTTTGGTCCCATTCTTTCCATGCAACGCCCATAGCGCTAACGTTAAAATGCCAAAATCAAAGGGGGGCACGGTGCCCCGGTGCCCTCTCCGTTCTGCCGCCTATGAATACGATAAAATCTAAGGCATTTTGGAAAAATGAGTATGCCCTGCAGCGTCCGATAACTACCTACCACCTTCCAGTGGGTCAAGCCAACGGGGCCCAAGTCTATAACCCGGCAGTTGCTGGGGTATTTCGCCACCCACCGTTTGCTGGGGGGGGGGGGCGTTAAACGCCCCCAGCCGATAACTCGAGAACCAATAGGCGCAGCGAAACGCACGAGGCGGCAAACGAAAGAGCGCGACGAGACGCTTCGGATGAGTACTTTAAAGTTGAATTTTGAGGTCACAGGTCGGGTCAAGGTCAAGTCAAACACCTGAAATCGGGCTTTCAGTAGCATGGACTTCAGGACTTCGCAATGGGCGCCTCTCGCCATAAACTCTGTCAATACGGTGCACAATCCATCTTATAAGGCCTACAAGAGTGTCAGCTCCATGTAGGGGTCAGTCAAGCATAGGTCAGGGTCAAGGTCAGGTCAACCGGGTAGGCACATATCCCCGAAAATCAAAAATGATATTCGCAGCCTGTGACACATGTTTTATAGGTAATTTGGGGCGTAGAACACGATGGTGTTATTCATTTTATTATATGTGTAGGGTAAAGTCGTATAAGAGTACGCACTTAGTGGATTTCTTGCTCTCATTTGTTTAATATTTGAAGGAAAGAAATCGCAAATAGGGAATATTAAAGTTCATTGAATTAGCCATCAACCCATGGGGCAACGATCCTTCAGCGTAAATGGAAGTGGTCTAAAACGGACATTTTCTGAACCGTTGCACTTGCGTACTCTTACCATATGGGGTGTGTAAGAGTACGCACGCCAGGCGGGTGGAGTACGCAAGCATATGAACACACACCTATGCAGCTTGAACTGTCCAAATGCTTAACTTCAAACTCAGAAGGCATTTAAGTTAATTCTAGTATCCAAATAGAAAAACATAAAATAAATCTTTCAAGTCTATAAATCAGGAAATAATCATGTCGTGTGTTTCTTAAAAAAATGCACAATCAAAAAGGAGAATAACCCGTATTTGGAAGAATTTCGGGTAGGGGAGAGCGGGGCCAGTTGAAACACGGGGTCAGATGAAACATGGCTTTATTTTCAACAGTATGCAACATATGGCGTTGCCGACACCACTGCGCATCCGCGCTCGACCACTTCTTTTGTCAACGGCGTTTGGGCGGCAAACGGACGGTAATTTTGATTTGACACTTGTTTTTGTGTTTTTGAGGGGCGTTTGGGAGAAATCGTTCTTATGAATATTTTGTGATATCTCATATACCTTTGTTTGCTGAAAGAAGAACTCCTGGCTCCGGAATAACACCTTATTTGGCCCTTCATTCAGCATGATGCCGTCCCTCCAGCTCGTTTGACATGTGCTTTACGGCGCGTGCGAGATGGCGGGAGCGGATGGGGTCAATTGAAACGCTTCTCTGAGCGTCAGTTGAAACAGGGCCACAGGCCGTTTCAATGGACCCCGGTGACCTTTGCAATGGTTATTGTTCAGGGGCTGTAAACATTAAAGGAAATAGTCCACCTTTGAAATGAGCTTTTAAACTGAAAGAGTAGTTTAATAGAGCTCAATTTTTACCCCTTTTTCTCCAGCCTTTTGCTTGAAAGCACACTATAGCCTGAGATATTTCTCATTTTTCTCATCCGCCCATTTTACCATAGTCTATGTACTTTATGTCACCTATTATGAGGAACTTTGCACTTTTAGCTTTCCAACGACCTATTGAATGTAGCATTTGGAAAAGTAAACCGGACAAAATATCTCCTGAAGAAAGTGGTCTTAAAGAGGAAAACATCCCATTGTTAAGGATAGGTGCAATTGACCCCATGGGCTGGTTCAATTGACCCTCGCATCGGGGTCATTTGAAACGGGCGTAGAGCTGTTTTAAAAGCATGCGTTTGGCAGCAAAATATGTTTGAAACATAATTTTACATATCTTAAAATAAAACCAAAAGAGCATATTTTTTCATGGCATTGTGCATTTTTCGATATGACAGCTATATCTCGCTGTGCATGTCAATATATAAAAAGTGATTCAACTGGCCCCGCTCTCCCCTACGCATCTGCATCACAGTGCTCCATTGATGATATACCTACAAAACAATCGTCATTGAGCGATAGATTAATAATTCTATGTTTCTGTATATTCGATTTAATGTATAATTCTGCGTACTCTTACCCTCCTGAACAGTGCGTCCTCTTACCGTACATGCAATTCGCGCACAAAACAACCCCGAAACGTTGTGCAAAACTTCGCAAACAGAATATTGCACTGTACAGTATTTCCCCAGATAACCTCACAAGTTTCCCACAACAATCACGGAAATGTACCTTATCTCAACTGCCTAGTATCAAAATTATTGTACCATATCATAATAATATCATAACGCTCGAAAATAATATTCATCGCCTTAAACTCAACAGCGTCGCCGCTCAACGCCCACGTTCCGTTGGTGACATGCACGCACTGGCGGCTTCATGTCACTTCATGAACTCGACAAACCCTCGTTGCTAAGCAACCGAAACAGCTGATGCGTACTCTTATCGCCCGCGTACTCTTACCCGCCCTTACCCTACGTGTTTGGCTCAAAAAGTTCAATTTAATAAATTCATGTATCATGGTCGTGAAGTAGTCACGAAAAATTGCCAAGATTCAGTTCAAGATTATGGAAAATGCGGAACGATAATCAATAATCGAAGATAGCCATTTGATTGACCATGGTATTGGCAGTCTAATGGCGTTTACGGCATCGACAATAAATAATACGTGAAGCGTTTCAGTTTTTTGGGATAACCGCCCAAACCACACCACCTACAGACACGATTCAAACACCAATCGACAGCTCTCGATCGTGGCTATGTGCGCGGCACATTTTTAATCGCATTTGCACCCCCCAAATAGCCAAACTCGGCCCCTCGACTATGTCGCCCGACGCTCCAGAGATGGCGCTGACTGTCTGCGTGACGTCAGCTCACACGACCGGCGATCGCCAATCATAAAACGTGCATGTCGCCGCTGGACAACCAATTCCAGCGTACTGTCTTGCTTTTGCCCTCTTGTTCTGAAAATTTGGTCAAGAAACATGGCGTATAACCTTCATTTAAAACCAAATTTGCTCCCAACCGCTTCGCCGTAAATCGTCGCAATACGCACCAGACCATGTCATCAACCCGTGCAGAGTACCATGGCTTATTCAAAGCACTTACTCGTGCGTCCTTGGTAGCTCAGTTGGAAGAGTGGTAATCTCCTATGGAATGGGTCGCTGGTTCGATTCCAGCCCGACACGTTTTTAAAATACACATCTTTAGTTGCAGTACCCGGCCGCTAGGGTCGCGACCCCGTAGAGGTCGCTGCGGTCCCCACGTGACCGATCGGCCGCAGTCACGGGCCGGCGGCGGCGCAGTGTGGGGCGAGCGGGCGGAGGGGTTGGTGCGGTAACTGCGGTGCCGCCAGAGCGGCCGCTGCCGGACAGCGGAAATACGGATAAAGGAAATGATGGTGGGAAAGAAGGAAGGGTAAGTGAGCAAATGATTGAGTCGGTGAGAGAAAAAGTGAAGAGGATGGAGCCGAGAGACGTTTTTAAAATGTAGCTTAGTTGCGGCACTCGGCCGCTGTGAATACATAACCGATCCTAAATGGCGGGGGGGGGGGGGCGAGGTACCCAGATTTGGAATAGGTTGGTTACAGAATTCAAAGAAAAAGTGAAGAGGATGGAGCCGAGAGACGTTTTAAAATGTAGCTTAGTTGCGGCACTCGGCCGCTAAGAATACATAACCGATCCTAAATGGCGGGGGGGGGGGGGCGAGGTACCCAGATTTGGAATAGGTTGGTTACAGAATTCAACAAAATAGTGACAAGATTATCAATTATGTTTAGTGGGAAGGGGGACGGGCACGGGGACGGGGTGGAGACGGAGATTTAGCGGCCAGCGGGAGCGGGGACGGAGACGGAGACAAAGAGAGCGGGAGCGGGTGGGAGCGCGGGAACGGGGACGGAAATGTGGACGAATCGGAAAGCAGACAGATACAGATACAGAGACAGAGACAGAGACAGAGACAGAGACAGAGGCGGAGATGGAGTGGTTAGCGGGAGGGGGACGAAGACGGGGACAGAGACAGAGATCGGCAGCGGGAGCGGGAGCAGGAGCGGGGACAGGAACCAGGACCGAGATGGGGATGGAATCGGAGACGAGACAGATACAGAGACACTTAAGACAGATAGGGAAGACGGAGACGGAAACAGAGCAGACACTATGATATCTTTAGCACTGAAAACATTACCGATCGTGAGTGTTGGCACGGGGGGGGGGGGAGTGCGGAGGGGAGGGAAGGAAAGGGGTCGGGGGGGGGGGGGTCGGGGCGAGTCACTCAGATTTTGGATAGGTTAGTTACATAATTCTACGAAATACTGAAAAATTAGCGATCATGTTTAGTATTACGAGCGTACAAAAACCAATATAGCGTCTTTAACTGGGACATATGTAAAAACCTATATGTATCTGCGGCGCGGGCGTGGAAGAAGCCAGTATATTTTTCAGTACCAAGAGGGGATTGGAGTGAAGGGGAGAGCAGGGGAGGGGAGGGAGTTCAGGGAAGGGGAGGAAATCGAGGGAGGGAGGGAGGGAGGGAGCTAAGAAGTGTGATAAGGGAGACGGGGAGAGGAGGGAGAGAGACGGATGGGGTGGGGTAAGTAAGTATACGATTGGATCAGTGATCGACAAAGTCAGAGAGCGGAGAGGAGGGAGGGTAGAGGGATGGAGGCCGGGAGGGAGTGAGAAAGGGAAGGGAAAAGAGAGAGAGAGGGGGGAAGGGGAGGGA